>NC_057803.1:377797702-377797994 GCF_018294505.1 Triticum aestivum | reverse complement strand
TGGAGGCGATGCAGAGCTTCCCGAGGGGCTTGGCTTGGTGGGGAGGAAGAGGGGGTCGCGGCGGAGCTCCTGAGCTCAGCGGAGGGGCGAGGGGTGGCCGGTGGCGGCTGCTATGGCGAACGGCGGCGATGGTGGCGTTCGGACACGGGAGAGGGAGAGCGAGGGAGAGGAGGGGAAGAACCGAGGGAGAGGGAGAGAGAGCAGGGGGAGGGCGTGGCGTCGTTCCAGGCCATCCAGACGAGGAGGGGAGGGGCAGGCAGGCAGGCGAGCTGGTGGCGTGGCGCGGTGGCGC
>NC_057803.1:377741250-377797692 GCF_018294505.1 Triticum aestivum | reverse complement strand
AAATCGAACATGGGGTTAGGGGGAAACGAAGCAGGGGCTCACGGGGATCATGCAGGGAGGGTCAGCGAGCTCGGGGAAGCACGAACGGCGGCGAATCGACGGCGACCATCGGCGGCGGTCGAGGACGAAGACGATGGCGTGGAGGCGATGCAGAGCTTCCCGAGGGGCTTGGCTTGGTGGGGAGGAAGAGGGGGTCGCGGCGGAGCTCCTGAGCTCAGCGGAGGGGCGAGGGGTGGCCGGTGGCGGCTGCTATGGCGAACGGCGGCGATGGTGGCGTTCGGACACGGGAGAGGGAGAGCGAGGGAGAGGAGGGGAAGAACCGAGGGAGAGTGAGAGAGAGCAGGGGGAGGGCGTGGCGTCGTTCCAGGCCATCCAGACGAGGAGGGGAGGGGCAGGCAGGCAGGCGAGCTGGTGGCGTGGCGCGGTGGCGCGCGCGCGCCGGGCACACTCCCCTCCCTCTGTCGAGGACGAAGACGACAGAGGAGGGAGACGGGCTGGGCCGGCCAGCTGGCTGGGCCAGAGGCGCCAGGTAAGAGGCCCAGGTAAGGTTTCCCTCCTTTATTTATTTCTGTTTTCTAATTTCTGACATTTGTTTTGATTTAAATAAAATATTAAATCATTTTATAACCTTATGCCATTTTTTGCAGGAGCTAGATATATTATTCCAGAGCTCCCCAACAGGTGGCATAATTTTTGGACATATATTAATATATATATAACTAATATATTTCCAATGCAAATATTTATGCATTAATTCCAAATGCCCAAAATAAATACTTATGAGCTCTTTAAAAATATTGGTTTGATTTTTATCTCTATCCAATATTTTCAGAGAGCAACATGAGCATTTTCTTGGACCTTTTTGGAGAAATTTTTATTTGGATCATTTTCAGAAATGATTATGAGGGTTTCACAAATCCCCATTTCAAAATTAAATGGAATTTTAAACATGATGCACACACTCTGATGCATGACTAGCTAGGGTGTGACAACTCACCCCCACTCAAAAGAATCTCGTCCCGAGATTTGGGTTCCTCCGGGAAGAAGGCGGGATACTCGAGTCGAAGACGATCCTCCCTTTTCCAAGTTGCTTCATCCTCAGAATGGTGCGACCATTGGACTTTGAGAAACTTGATATTATGACGTCGGGTGGTACGTTCGGCCTGATCGAGGATACGAATGGGGTACTCTCGATATGTAAGATTATCTTGGAGATCAAGTGTTTCGTGGTCCACTCCACGGATAGGATCCGAGAAGCAACGCCTGAGTTGAGAAACGTGGAAGACATCGTGGACTCTGGAGAGGTGCGGAGGTAGTTCCAACTGGTAGGCAACTTCTCCTCGTTTGGCGAGAATGCGAAAAGGTCCAATGTAACGAGGAGCCAATTTGCCTTTGATACCGAAACGATGGGTTCCCTTCAGAGGGGTGACCCGAAGATAAGCCTTCTCGTCAACCTCGAAAGTCATAGCCTTATGTTTTCGGTCATATTGACTCTTTTGATGAGATTGGGCTGTTTTCAACTTTTCACGAACGATACGAACTTGTTCTTCTGCTTCCTGAATCATATCCGGGCCAAAGAATTGTCTTTCCCCGGTTTCTGACCAGTTAAGGGGTGTTCGACACCATCGTCCATAGAGAACTTCAAAAGGGGCTTTACCAAAGCTAGATTGATAGCTGTTGTTGTAAGCGAATTCGGCAAATGGAAGGCACTTCTCCCAGTCCATTCCGAATGAGATAACAGAGGCTCGAAGCATGTCTTCTAGAATCTGGTTGACGCGTTCCACTTGACCACTCGACTGAGGGTGGAAGGCGGTGCTAAAGGAGAGACGGGTTCCCATAGCATTTTGGAAACTTTCCCAAAATCGAGAGGTGAAAAGACTTCCTCGATCCGAGTTAATTTCCAAAGGAACACCATGGAGGGACACTATTCGGGAGATGTATAAGTCTGCCAGCTGACTAGCGGTTATACTCTCACGAACAGGTAAGAAATGGGCTACTTTGGAAAGACGATCGACAACGACGAAAATAGCATTATTCCCTCTCTTGGTCCTGGGAAAACCGGTAATGAAATCCATACCAATTTTATCCCATTTCCATTCAGGAATAGCTAAGGGTTGAAGGGTGCCAGCAGGCCGTTGATGCTCTGCTTTTACACGACGACAGATGTCGCAATTAGCAATATACTGAGCAATTTCTCTCTTCATCCTAGTCCACCAGAACCTCTGGCGTAGGTCCTGATACATCTTAGTACTACCGGGATGAATGGAGAGAGGAGATTCATGAGCTTCCTTAAGGATCAATCGTCTCAGGTTTCGCACTTTGGGAACCACTAGTCGATTCCCGAAGTATACGACCCCTTGATCATTAGTGGAGAAGCAATTCGCAATTCCTTTCTGGATGTTTCTCTTGATGCGGGAAATTCCCGGATCTACCTTCTGTGCTTTGATAATCTGATCCGTAAGGGTAGGTTTTGCCACCAAGGTGGAAAGAAAACCTTGAGGAACAATGTGAAGGTTAAGCTTCCGAAATTCCTCATGGAGAAGCGGTTGACTTTGTTGTAACATCGGGTTGTTACAATAAGATTTATGACTTAGCGCATCAGCCATGACGTTGGCTTTCCCTGGGGTGTAGGTTATTCCTAAGTCGAAGTCTGTGATCAACTCAACCCAACGTCTTTGCCTGAGATTCAGATCCGGTTGGGTGAAAATGTACTTCAGACTTTGGTGATCAGTGAATATTTCGCAACGGTTACCGAGGAGGTAATGTCGCCAGGTCTTAAGTGCATAGACTACGGCTGCTAGCTCTAGATCATGAGTAGGATAATTCTCCTCATGTGGGTGCAATTGCCGTGAAGCGTAGGCAATTACGTGTCGATCTTGCATGAGAATGCAACCTAGTCCTTGTCGCGAGGCGTCGCAGTAGATAACAAAGTCCTTGGAGAAGTCTGGCGGTACCAGTACGGGAGCAGAGGTCAGGCGTCTTTTCAGTTCCTGAAAGCTGTGCTCACATTGTAGAGTCCATTCGAACTTCTTATCTTTCTTGAGGAGTTCGGTTAGAGGTTTAGCAACCTTGGAGAAGTTCTCGACAAAGCGACGACAATAGCTCGCTAAGCCCAGAAAACTCCGAACTTGCTTGACCGATTCAGGTGGAGTCCAATTAAGGACGGCTTGAACTCGCTCAGGGTTAACAGCAATACCTTTACCAGATATTACATGACCCAAATAGGTCACTTCTGACAACCAGAATTCACATTTAGAAAATTTGGCATAAAGGCGATGCTCTCGAAGTTTCTGCAACACTAGCCTTAGATGTTCGGCATGTTCTTCCTCGTTCTTGGAGTAGATGAGTATATCATCGAGGTAAACAACGACGAATTTATCCAAATACTCCATGAAGATTGAGTTCATTAACCGAGAAAAGGTGGCTGGAGCGTTGGTTAAACCGAAGGACATGACGGTGTACTCGTATTGGCCATAACGAGTAACAAAGGCCGTTTTAGGAATGTCCCCGTTTCTGATTTTGATTTGATGGTAGCCCAACCTCAAATCCATCTTGGAGAAGACTGAGGATTCAGCGAGCTGATCATAAAGGTCGTTGATCCTGGGGAGCGGATATTTGTTCTTGATTGTGACCAAATTGACAGGTCGGTAATCTACAACCATCCGGTCCGTACCATCCTTCTTCTTGACGAATAGGACGGGGCAAGCCCACGGAGATGAACTAGGGCGGATGAAACCCTTTTTCAAGGACTCATCGAGTTGTTTCTTAAGCTCGACTAGTTCTAGTGGTGCCATCTTATAAGGTCTTCTAGCAATCGGAACGGTTCCTGGGATGAGGTCTATTACGAACTCAACATCCCTGTCAGGTGGAACACCTGGCAATTCCTCTGGGAAGACATCCGGGAAGTCACGAACTACCGGAATGTCCTCAAGGTCTGGCAAAGGGCTAGCGTTAAGAGAATATAATTGTCGCTTGGCTATTCGGGTCAAGACATTGACTATCTTGCCCGAAGGGTGAGTGAGTTGAACAGTCCTAGAGAAGCAATCAATTTGGGCATGATGAGCCGACATCCAGTCCATACCCAAAATGATATTAATATCTGAAGATTTGAGAGCTATCAAAGATGCAAGAAAAACAAGTCTGTCGACTTGGATTTCATTTCCATAACTTACCCTAGAGGTCTGCCATCTAGACCCGGGAGTAGAAATTTCCATAGTGGATGGCATGTCACAGAATGCGGTGTTATGCAAACGAGCATAGTTCTCGGATATAAATGAATGAGAGGCTCCTGTATCGAAAAGAATAGATGCCGGGTGGCAATTAACAAGAAGCGTACCGAGAACGACGTTGGGATCTTCTTGAGCTTCTTCGGCAGAGATACAGTTGACATGGCCACGTGAAGCGGTGACCGGCTTGGCGTGGAATACTTTTCCTGTCGGCTTGCCATGGCCAACAGCTTTAGCAGACTGGTTGGGGTTGGTCTGGGGACACTCACGCATATAGTGGCCAGATTCCCCACACTTGAAACAAGTCACGGAACTGGTACGTGGAGGAGCATTGTTGGTTGGACCCCCATAGGGCTTGGCCGGTGCAGACTGTTGAACAGGGCGAGGCGCCTGGAAAGATGGCCTCGGTGTGAACCTGGGTGGCAGGGCGGTGTTGGGTACCCACACGCGGCGCTTCTGAGGACCAGCACCGGATGAGGAACCCATGTCACGGCCATGCTTGCGTGTTGCGTCATAGTCAGTCTGACCAGTTTCAGCACTGATGGCTTTGTTGACAAGTTTCTGAAAAGATGTGCACTCATGCAGACGGAGGTCACGGCGAAGCTTAGGACTAAGGCCCTTACGGAACCTTGCTTGCTTCTTGGCATCAGTAGACACTTCCTCAGTTGCATATCGTGCGAGATTACCAAACTCCCTGCTGTAAGCATCCACAGAAAGTCGGCCTTGGGTGAAATTGCAAAATTCCTCACGTTTACGGTCCATGAGACCCTCCGGAATGTGATGTTCACGGAAAGCCTCACTGAATTCAGCCCAAGTAGTGACATGGCCCGCTGGGCGCATAGCTCCATAATTCTCCCACCATAGACTGGCGGGGCCTTCAAGATGATAAGTAGCAAAGGTGACCTTGTCAGCCTCCGCTACCAGCGCGGAACGCAGTTTGTGAGAGATACTGCGAAGCCAGTCATCAGCGTCGAGAGGCTCGACGGAGTGGTGGAACGTGGGTGGATGTAATTTGATAAAATCACTGAGTGACACCACGTTAGTCCTCTGATGGTGTGCTGTGTTCTGTTCAATACGCTCCAACAAACGGTTGGTCTCCCGCTTGTTTCTCTCAGCTTCCATCATAACCTCGGCTAGGGAAGGAGGATGAGGCAGATTTGCATCCCTGACTTCACTGCCTTCGGCCTGCTCTTGAGGAGCAGGGTTAGTGCGCGTGTTGACCATCCTAGGTAAACAAGACAATGATTTAGTCAGGATGATAAAATTCCGACATAGGATATAAAATGTAAGGAATAACTCGAAATGCAAGATGACCATCCGTATGACATGGTAAATACAGAAACTGCTTCTTTATTCCATCGTCATACACACCATACAGGGTTTAGTACAAGACCAAACAGAGTACTATTACGGTGAAAAGAGGGTTACATCTCATCGGAGGCATTCCAAGCTCCTATACATTATTTTTCTACTCCTCCGGAAAGAGTACAAACAAGGTCATATCCCACGAGTCACGCGGGACGATTGATGACACAGCTAGTGCGAACTAGTGATACTACCACTAACTCAGACCGATCTGTAGTAGTCCTCGTAGAAGTCACCTCCATAGCCTGGAAGCTCAACATGATCATCCGGAAACAGACGATCTCGCGGAGCTTGTGGACCATAGGGGCTAGGATGAGGCCTTGGACCAACAGACGGTGGCCTGCGGGGACCGCGAGGTGGGGTGATGCCTCCTACATCACGCCATCCCATCACGTCTGGCAGAGCAGATCTCACAGGATAGAGATCGCGCATATCTGAATATCCAGCTTGCACCGCCGGTGCGAACCGAGTCAAAGTGGCCCAGTGGTCAGCACGGGTATTGAAGAGCTCTAACCTTAAGGCCCGATTTTCACGGTCCTTATCCTCGAGCATCTCAGCAGTGGTGCGAGTCCGTGAATCCTCTTGAGTGGGGTCAGCATAGATAGCCTGGAGATACCCTTGTGCTCCCGGAAGTGATCCTGGCATATACCGGAAATCAGAGTCCCGAAATAGTCCAGATCTGACTCGCATGATGGTCATCATAGAGTAGGCGGCGTCCTGCACAACCATCTCAATAGTAACCCCGAGTCCATAGGAGCAGTGAAGGGGCTCGGTGGATCCAGGATAAGATGGAAATATCCTGACAGTGCAGAGATACTGGCTTTGATTGAAGTCCCGAAATTGCTCTTCGACCGTGTACTCAGGATACCAGCGGTATCCAGCCTCAGTCATTACCCTGACCAACTTGGCAGTATGGCCGGGTACATCTAGGCATCGAGTCAGGCGAACCACTTGATTGAGGTCGCGAGTGGCCATCTGAAAGCACAATCATAATGCAAAGGCATTAGAATTTCTAGCAAAATTTCGGCAGCATAACAGCTGTAAATGCTCAAGAAGGATTTGAGACATTTGACAAAGGATTTCGTACACACTCAACATCATCATATCCAGGTTCTGAATCCATTCTAACAACATAATGTGGTAATAGAACTGAACTAGGCTTGTATCCATCACACTTATAAGGTACTACTGATTAGTAACACGTGATCCTGATAGAGAGAATAGATCCTAATTCCTTAACCCCCGGTGGAAGAATGGACTGACTCAGATCAGAATGTCATAAGATAAAGGAGTAAAAAGAGCCTTACGTTCCAACCCACAAACAATTCCCCTACATATAACTAAAGAATTTCTAGACTCAACATCGACCAGTTTGGCTTGGAGAACCTACAGGCAGTCCGGCTCTGATGCCAACGCTGTCAGGACCCCGACTCGATGCCACATCGATCTAGCCGGTAACACCTCATATCTCTTTGCGGCCTCACGCACGGTATCCCCACGGGTGTCGCCTTACCTTTTCCCGGGACCGTTTGCGCCTTTTGGCTCACGTATATGATAGTGTCGCTAGCATCCATATGATAAGGAGCCCGGGCTGACATGACTAGTCGTAAACCCAAAGTGGCACAGACTTACAGGGACAGGCATCCATGACCCAGCTTCGAACGTGTCGGTCATCAGCAAGTGGGTCCGGGCTGTAGCACTGGGCTAGCAGGACTCCGGTAAACCGGGCTGTAGCGGGCTAACAGGACTCCGGTACTCAAAGCGTGACATTTCCCCGAAGGGACAGACATAGGAACGAAGAAGGACACATGCCGGCCAGCCTAAGTGTTCCAGAGCAGTAGCAAGCTACCATGGCTCAGCGGTAACACTAGGAGACATTTCCCGGTAAGAGAGGCTACTAAAGATAAACAACTAGGTAGTCAGATCCCACACATACCAAGCATTTCAATCATACACACAATATGCTCGATATGTGCAAATACAACGAAGCATCACAACATGACTCTACGACACAAGTACTTTACTTAAGGCTCAGGGAGCCATACATAACATACACAAAGGTACGGGTCTCACGACCCAACATTCAAGTCATACAGTCATACAAACCAGCAGCGGAAGTAACTTGTCTGAGTACAGACAACTAGTAAAATAAAAGAGGCTTGGAAAGCCTAGCTATACTACATGGCCCTTCACAAGCTCAGGATCACCACCTGGGCCTTTAGCCTACTCGTTGATGTCAACGTCTACATAGAACCCATCAGAAGGGGTTGCAGCGTCTTCTGTAAAAATGTAAATTATAGCAACATGAGTACAAAGGTACTCAGCAAGACTTACATCAGATCCTACATACATGCATATTATCAAGAAGGGTTGGTGGAGTTATTGCAGCAAGCCAGCTTTGACTCTTGGCTAGACTATCCTACGATACTTCAACTTGAAATGGTTTTGCGCACACGAGTCCACTACCCACCACTTCAATACACCACCGAGGATCCGCCTCCGTCTTCCTACGGAAGAGCCATCCTCGGCACTCACACTTATCTTGAGGCTTTTAGTAGTTTCCATTTACTTGTCTATGAACTGTATAGGCAACCAAGTAGTCCTTTACCGCGGACGCGGCTATTCGAATAGGTTATGATAACCCTGCAGGGGTGTACTTCTTCATACACGCTCTCACCACTTACCGCCGTTTACACGACATGTACTCGGCAACCTTCAAGCGGAAGCCCAACGTGGGTGTCGGCCATGACCTACCTAACCACCTAAGCCTCCAGTCCAGGTTTATCGCCTATCCAGGTTCCATCCGCAGGGAGTCCGGCCGAGGTTTCCCATACGGTCCCGAACGATGTGAACAGGGTTCCCGAGATACCTAACGGGTATTCGGTACACCCGGCCACGTACCTACCGCATCACAGCCCACCCCTACGGTCAGCGCTGTCCACGGCCTCCAGTAGGCTACAAACACCAGAAACTACTTGCAACTCCTGGACGGAGAACTAGGGTGAATAAGAAGCCGAGAGGGTCCATTGGTTTCGGGCCCAATGCATGGTAGTAGCTGATTCTTAAATCACACATACAGATCTCAGTGCTTAAGGTCGGCTTCAATGAAACAACCCACCATGTACTCCTACATGGCCTCTCATCGATACCTTTACCAAATCGTGTTCACCACATCACTCTCATTACCGACATAATCATTTCACTCTAGCCCATCACCCAGATGAACCAGACCTGACACGACTCTAAGCATAGCAGGCATAGCAAGGTAGGAACAACACATACATATGGCTCAAACAACTCCTACACATGCTAGTGGGTTTCATCTAGTTACTGTGGCAATGACAGGTCATGCAGAGGAAATGGGTTCAACTACCGTAGCACACAGCAGTTTGAAACGCGTTGTCTTAATGCAGTAAAAGAGAGCAGGAGCGAGAACATGGGATTGTATCGATATGATCAAATGGTTGGTTGCTTGCCTGATGGTTCGATGCACTGATACGGTTCTTCGTTAGGGTAATCACGGTACTCCTCGGAGGCAGAACCTGTCGCAAAGGACACCGATACACAACCATCACCAAACAATGTGCAACAATATGATGCATGCATGAAACATGGCAATATGAGTGTGTTGGGCTAATGCAACTAAAACCAGAAGGGTTTGAACCAATTTGAATCAAAGATTCAAATTTCAAACTAAAGCATGGCCTTTTAAAGTGCTTTTCCTTGTTCTGCTTTAAACATCAATTTAACTTGTTTGATCATGCATGAAAATAGTACAGATGGATAGATTGGATTTTTCTGATCATTTTTCATATATAATTTGTCTGATTTGGAGTTACAGAATAAAAGTTATGAATTTTTGAAGTTTAAATAATATTCTGGAATTCCTGATTTAAATTAAATTCAAAAATATATATATTGCGCCAGCATGACGTCAGCAAGACGTCAGTGCTCAACTGCGGCTGGCTGGGGTCAAACCTGACGTGTGGGGCCCACACGTCAGTGACAGGGGGGGTTAAACAGGGGTTAATTTAATCCTAATTAGAAGTTAGTGGCGCTGGGGCCCACTGGTCAGTGTCAGGGGGGTTAACTAACAGTGATTAGCGCTAATCTAACCACCTGGCCGACGGGGCCCACGCGTCAGTGACCCTGGGGGGTCAAACCCCAG
The DNA here is from genome assembly GCF_018294505.1 of Triticum aestivum. Classification (NCBI taxonomy): domain Eukaryota; kingdom Viridiplantae; phylum Streptophyta; class Magnoliopsida; order Poales; family Poaceae; genus Triticum; species Triticum aestivum. The sequence goes on along the minus strand of NC_057803.1, from coordinate 377,787,933 downwards.
GTCGAACAGGTCAAACCCACCGGCGACATGACGCCGGCGAGGCCCGAGACGGCGGCGCGATACGGAAACGCGCTACAGGGCACGGGCGAGGCCGTGCTTGGGCTCATTGGAGAGCCCTTGCTCCCGCGCGTCGAACGGTGGTGGTGGCCGTGCATGTGGTGGCCGGTACCGACGACGGCGAGCTCGTGAGCGGCGGCCGGAGTTCGGGTGCGGTCGGGATCGGCGCTGCTGCTCGCAGGCGAGGGAGCTGAGGCGCTGGAGGGGCTCTACGGGTCGCGGCAAGCACAACGGGTGCATGCCCGTGACCAAATGGTCACCGGGGCTTCGCCGGCGACGAGCCCGTGCGGCGGAGCGTCTCGGCTCCGGTAGAGGGGCGGCTAGAGCTCGAAATCGAACATGGGGTTAGGGGGAAATGAAGCAGGGGCTCACGGGGATCATGCAGGGAGGGTCAGCGAGCTCGGGGAAGCACGAACGGCGGCGAATCGGCGGCGGTCGAGGACGAAGACGATGGCGTGGAGGCGATGCAGAGCTTCCCGAGGGGCTTGGCTTGGTGGGGAGGAAGAGGGGGTCGCGGCGGAGCTCCTGAGCTCAGCGGAGGGGCGAGGGGTGGCCGGTGGCGGCTGCTATGGCGAACGGCGGCGATGGTGGCGTTCGGACACGGGAGAGGGAGAGCGAGGGAGAGGAGGGGAAGAACCGAGGGAGAGTGAGAGAGAGCAGGGGGAGGGCGTGGCGTCGTTCCAGGCCATCCAGACGAGGAGGGGAGGGGCAGGCAGGCAGGCGAGCTAGTGGCGTGGCGCGGTGGCGCGCGCGCGCGCCGGGCACACTCCCCTCCCTCTGTCGAGGACGAAGACGACAGAGGAGGGAGACGGGCTGGGCCGGCCAGCTGGCTGGGCCAGAGGCGCCAGGTAAGAGGCCCAGGTAAGGTTTCCCTCCTTTATTTATTTCTATTTTCTAATTTCTGACATTTGTTTTGATTTAACTAAAATATTAAATCATTTTATAACCTTATGCCAATTTTTGCAGGAGCTAGATATATTATTCCAGAGCTCCCCAACAGGTGGCATAATTTTTGGACATATATTAATATATATAACTAATATATTTCCAATGCAAATATTTATGCATTAATTCCAAATGCCCAAAATAAATACTTATGAGCTCTTTAAAAATATTGGTTTGATTTTTATCTCTGTCCAATATTTTCAGAGAGCAACATGAGCATTTTCTTGGACCTTTTTGGAGAAATTTTTATTTGGATCATTTTCAGAAATGATTATGAGGGTTTCACAAATCCCCATTTCAAAATTAAATGGAATTTTAAACATGATGCACACACTCTGATGCATGACTAGCTAGGGTGTGACACCCTCTTATAGTGTTGTTAGTTGCAGGTGAAGATTGAAGTTTGCTCCTTGCTGGAAGATGGAGATGTTGTTCCTCGTTGGAACATGTTTACTTGATGGGATATCACAATATCTGTTATTTAATTAATGCATCTACATACTTGGTAACGGGTGGAAGGCTCGGCCTTATGCCTGGTATTTTGTTCCACTCTTGCCGCCCTAGTTTCCGTCATATCGGTGTTATGTTCCCGGATTTTGCGTTCCTTATGCGGTTGGGTTATAATGGGAACCCCTTGACAATTCGCCTTGAATAAAACTCCTCCAGCAAGGCCCAACCTTGGTTTTACCATTCGCCACCTAGCCTTTTTCCCTTGGGATTCGCGCATCCCGAGGGTCATCTTTATTTTAACCCCCCCGGGCCAGTGCTTGTCTAAGTGTTGGTCCGAACTAGAGTCCTTTGCAGCGCCACCTCGGAGAAACTTGAGGGCTGGTTTTAGTTGTACGGAGCGCTCATCTGGTGTTGCCCTGAGAACGAGATATGTGCAGCTCCTATCAGGATGTCGGCGCGTCGGGCGGTCTTGCTGGTCTTGTTTTACCTGTCGAAATGTCTTGTAACCGGGATTCCGAGCCTGATCGGGTCTTCCTGCTAGAAGGAATATCCTTCATTGATCGTGAGAGCTTGTGATGGGCTAAGTTGGGACACCCCTGTAGGGATTTGAACTTTCGAAAGCTGTGCCCGCGGTTATGGGCAGATGGGAATTTGTTAATGTCCGATTGTAGAAAACATGAAGTTGACCTTAATTAAAATACATCAACCGCATGTGTAACCGTGATGGTCTCTTCTCGGCGGAGTCCGGGAAGTGAACACGGTGTTGGAGTTATGCTTGACGTAGGTTGTTCTAGGATCACTTCTTGATCATAGATTTCTCGCATGTGCTTTGCCTTCTCTTCTCGCTCTCATTTGTGTATGTTAGTCACCAAATATGCTAGTCGCTTGCTGCAGCTCCACCTCATACCTTTTACCTTACCCATAAGCTTAAATAGTCTTGATCGCGAGGGTGTGAGATTGCTGAGTCCCTGTGACTCACAGATACTTCCAAAACCAGCTTGCAGGTGCCATTGAACCGTGCAGATGACGCAACCAAGCTCAAGGAGGAGCTCGATGAAGATCTTGCCCTTTGTGTTGTTTCGTTCTAGTTGATCAGTAGTGGAGCCCAGTTGGGGTCGATCGGGGATCTGTGTAGCATTTGGGGTAGTCTTCTTTTATTTTGGCTCCATAGTCGGGCCCTGATTGTATTTGGATGATGTAATGCTTTATTCATGTATTTGTGTGAAGTGGCGATTGTAAGCCAAATATGTATCTTTTCCCCTATTTGCGAAGATTACCCCACTTGCGACATTGCTTTCAATGCGGTTATGCCTCTAAGTCGTGCTTCGACACGTGGGAGATATAGCCGCATCGAGGGCGTTACATAGATAGACCATAACAATATCTTCCAAACACCCTTACTGAGCATCATCAAAATATGGGTTATAATGGGAACCCCTTGATAGTTCGCCTTGAATAATGGGAACCCCTTACACGGTTGGGTTATAATGGGAACCCCTTGATAGTTCGCCTTGAATAAAACTCCTCCAGCAATGCCCAACCTTGGTTTTACCTGTAAGTGCATCTAGTGCCACCCCTAGTTGGTTTTGGAGTATTGACGACAAACCTGGTTGAGGGACTAATGTGTTAGTGAGAATTGCAGGATAACACAGGTAGAAGTCCCTCATTGATTCGGTTTTCCTACCAGAGATGACCCCTAAAAATGTATGAAGACATTGAAGTCAAAGGTGGTATGTGAAGACATTCACATTGAAGACTATGACAAGAGAAGACATCGCGTGAAGACTACGGAGCGCGAAGACTTAGCAGTTTCGCCGTTCTTTGTTTTTTCTTTGTTGAGTCATAGGAACCACCATACTGTTAAGTGGGGTCCAAGAGAACCAGTCAGAATGACTGAAGTGATGCTTAACCAAAATCCCATGTCTTCGAGTGAAGACTATGAGAGGAAATCTTATTCAGAGTTGGATAAGTCAGCTTTGCTTGTAGCCCAAGTAAAGTTGTCGTGTGTGTTTGAACTCTGACCATTGGAACACGTGTCAGTTCCTTAGTGACCCAGGGTCATTTCGGACAAATCAGGTCGGGTTGCAAGTGGCTATAAATAGCCCACCCCCTAAAACCATAAACGGTTGGCTGCTCAGAGTTAGTGCACGACTTTTGTCGTTTGAGAGCAACCCACCTCGAAGCCCTTGAGAGAGAATTCCTTGCGAGGATAAAGCCCTAAACACCCAGAGCCAAAGAGTGTTAGGCATCACTTAAGTCTTCCTGTCTGTGTGATCTGAAGACTTATTACACTTGAGGACTATGAATCCTCCAGCCGGTTAGGCGTCGCGCTCTGAGCATCCAAGAGTCATTGTGGATTGCCGGTGAACGAAGTATGTGAAGGTTTCGAAGTCTACCTTGAAGACTTACCAGAGTGATTGGGCAAGGACTGGGTGTCCTTAGCTCAAGGGGAATAAGGTGAAGACGCGGTCTTCTGAGTTGAATCTCAGTCTCCCTAACCAGACGTACAGTTGTCACTGCAAGTAGAACTGGTCCAACAAATCATTGTTTTCAACGAGTCACTGGTTTCATCCTTCCCTTTCCTTTACTTATTGTTGGCCCTGGTGAAGTCATTGTATGATTGCATTATCTTTTGTCTTCACTGAGTGACTGCTTGTTCTGATTGGCTTCACACTATCTTCCTACCTGATCTATACTGCCTAGCTGCTATTAGTCATTGTGCTTTCACTTCATTGAATACTTGACTATGGCTTGCTTAGTGTAGTCTACCTTCCGCTACATGGTAATAGGTTTATTTCTATCCTTTGTCTTTGAAACTTCCATGTTTTGAAGACTTTCATAAAAATCGCCTATTTACCCCCCCTCTAGTCGATCACTAGCAGTTTCAATTGGTATCAGAGCAAGGTACTCCCTTGTTCTGTGTGATTCGGTTTAACCACCTGGAGTTTTAGCTATGTCGACTGCAGGGATAATCAAAGTCTCCGCTGCGTGCCCAGTCTTTGATGGAACTGAATATCCCTACTGGAAGAATAAGATGCGCATGCATCTTGAAGCCATTGATGTCGACCTATGGTATGTCATCAAGAATGGTGTTCCCAAGGCTGGTGAAGGTGTCACCGCTGCTGATGTCAAGAAGTTCGTTCAACTAGACTCCACTGCCAAGAACATCATCTGTGGTCATCTGACCAAAGGACAGTATGGCCGTGTGAGTGCTTTGGAAACATCTAAGCTAGTCTGGGACTGGCTCTCCAAGGTCAACGAAGGCGTCTCAACCCAGAGAGATTAGAGAATCAGTGTCCTTCGCAACCTCTTCAACCGCTTCAAGAGAAATGATAATGAGAATGTCTAGCTCACGTTTGATCGACTCACTAACATCACAAATGAGCTTCAAGCCCTCGGCGCTACTGAGATCACCAAGCATGAAGTCGTCAAGACACTCCTGAGATCACTTGACAGCTCGTTTGACACCCTAGCCCTGATGATTCAAGAACGTCCTGACTTCAAGACACTCGATCCGTCTGACATACTTGAGAGGCTCAACACACACGAGTTTCAGCTTTCTGAGAAAAGAGACATCTACGGTCCCAACTATGGGCGAACTCGTGCCTTGAAGGAAAAACCTGTCTCCTCATCTGAAGAAGAATCTGGCAGCAGTTCTGATGATCCTAAAGACATTGGAAAGGAGATTGCTATGCTTGTGAAGAAGTTCCAAAAATTCACCAGGAAGAAAGGCTTCAGAAAGACTTCACGACCAAGCTCAAGGAATGATGAAGCTTCTGCTCATGACTACAAGAAGAGAACATGCCACAAGTGCAAGAAACCTGGCCACTACATCTTTGAGTGTCCGCAGTGGGACAATGAGAACAAGAAGAAGAAGAAGAAGAAGAGCAAGGAGTATGACTCTGACGACAAGAAGAAGAAGAAATACTCAAAGTCTTCTTCCAAGTCTTCCTCAAAGTCTTCATCACACAAGAAGAGCTCATCTGGCAAGGCTCGTGTGTTTGTTGGCAAGGAAATGGATTCAGAGGAGGAGTCCGCTTCTGAGGAGGCGGAGGTGGAGTCTGAGGAGGAGTCCGATTCTGGATTTGCGAGTCTGGCTACAGCATACGTTGCCAAGTCCATCTTCAGCACTGAAGACAATGACTTCATCACCGACACCGATGCAAATGACAAGGACTACTCCGCTCCTACCTACTGCTTCATGGTAGGCGGTGCCAAGGTAAACACACACACTACTCACTATCAAACATCCAGTGAAGATGACTCTGATTGTGGTTCCAAATCCAACTACAAAACACTTGCTAAAATTGCAACTGAACAACAGAAAGCTATGGAACATATTCAAAAACTGTTAGACAAAAGCGATGACCTGTTAGACGCTGAAATGACTCGATCTCAGTCTTTAATTGAAGACATGAAAAATCTGGACGTCAAGTATGAGGAACTTGAAAGTCGTCATGAAACGCTCTCAACAACTCATGAAAAGCTTTCCTATGATTATCTTCAAAGGAAGCAAGATCTTGAGAAATTGAGAGCGGCTCATGAAGATGCTCAAAAGGAAAACGAGTCACTTCGCGCCAAACAGACCAGTTCCGCTCAGGAAGGATTTGAACCACCATGTCTTAAATGCATTGAGCGTGACAACGCTACTTCTGTTGCTGGGTGTTCTACTACTGCTACTATTGCAATATCTTCAACTGCTGATGTGGTAACTAACCCCTCTGCTGAGGATACCAGTGCTATTGTTGATGAGAATGCTAGGTTGAAGACATTGCTTGAAACAGGGATGTACAAAAGTCTCAAAGGGCATCAGACACTATGCGATGTTCTTAAAAGGCAGATCCTAAACCAAGACCCTAGGAAAGAGGGTCTTGGGTTTGAAAGGAAAATGAATGCTGATGGCTCTTACTGGAAACCTGAGCAGTACCCCAAAACCAGATAGGTTGCTGCAAAGGAACCCTCAGTGGATCCATCCACCCTGTCAGGCTTCAATTGTGCTAATCCCACTTTTGTTGATGAATCCTTTGATGCAAACTATAAACTATTTAAGAGTCAGAATGGTGAAGTGTTTGCTAGGTATATTGGTACTAACTGCAGGAATGGGCCACCTATGAAGAAAGTCTAGGTGCCGAAAAGGTTGTTGGAGAATCTTCCTGTGAATGTTGTCATGACACCACAAGTGAAGAAGACAAACCCCAGACCATAGGCTTCATTTGGTGCAAAGGCTTCATACAGACAAAGGACTCACCTGAGTCGCACTAATGCAAATGTTTTGCAGGGAAGCCATACTCAGGCCTATGAATATGAGCGCGTTTCATCAAACCGCCATGTTCATAAGACCAAGAACTATTCTTCTTATTCTTATGAGTACTATTGTCCACCTGCAAGACTTTTTGCTAGGGCTCCAAAGCCAAAGTTCTCAGATGTTGCACTTAGACTCATTGCTTCGAAGCCACCCTTGAAGATGCGTGTGGCTAAGAAAGCTTAACTCTCTTTTGCAGGGAAAGGTCTCCAGCCGAAAACCAAAATCATCTGAAGCTATTGCTGGGGACCTTAAACATCTTCTAGGGTGCCAGATCAAATGCCCAAATGGTCTTATTATGTATTTTGTTCCTAAGTCGCTTGCTACTTGCCCAATCAGTCCTAACCTCGATCTAAGCTTTCATAATCCACTTGCTTGTCAAATGTTTATGCTTCACAATTCTCTTCGTGAAGCCCATCCCCCTAACTGCACTGTAGGGTACGACACCAGCTGCTTCAGAATGGATTATTGACAGTGGGTGTACTAATCACATGACTGGCAAGAGAAGTCTTCTCATGGACTCAACCTTACGTCCATCTGACAAAAGTCACATTACATTTGCTGACACTGGTAAAAGCAAGGTATTGGGTCTAGGTAGAGTTGCAATCTCAAGGGATCAACACATGGATAAAGTCATGTTTGTTGAATCCCTTGGTTTCAACTTAATATCTGTCTCAATGCTTTGCGATTTGAACATGATTGTGATGTTTGGAAAATATCGTTGCCTTGTTCTAATGGAATCTGCCAAGTCTCTAATCTTTGAAGGGTATCAGAAAGATGATTTGTACGTGGTAGATTTCTCAGCAGGACCACAACTTGCCGTATGTCTTCTAGCAAAAGCTTCTGAATGCTGGCTCTGGTATCGGAGGCTAGGGCATGCTGGCATGAGAGGAACCGGTACACCCTTGCAAAGAAGAAGCATGTCATAGGCATCGAGGGCGTCAAGTTCAAGAAGGATCACTTATGCGGTGCCTGTGAAGCAGGAAAGATGACGAGGGCCAAGCATCCCTCGAAGACAATCATGACAACGACTCAACCCTTCGAACTACTCCACATGGACCTGTTTGGTCCCACTCATCACTCAACTCTTACTACTACTGCTTGTCTCTATGGCTTTGTCATTGTTGATGATTATTCAAGATATACTTGGGTGCATATAATCCTCTACAAGACTGAAGTGCAGGATGTCTTCAGACGCTTCGCCAATCGAGCCATGAACAACTATGGCGTCAAGATCAAGCACATCAGAAGTGACAATGGCACTGAATTCAAGAACACTTGCCTAGATACTTATCTTGATACTTTGGGCATCACACATGAATTCTCAGCTCCGTACACACCGCAGCAGAATGGCATCGTGGAACGCAAGAACAGAACCATTATTGAGATGGCTCGGACGATGCTTGATGAATACAAGAATCCAAGAAAGTTCTGGCCTGAAGCCATTGATACTGCATGCCATATCATCAACTGTGTTTATCTTCACAAGCTTCTGAACAAGACATCCTATGAGCTCCTTACTGGCAAGAAGCCAAATGTCAGTTACTTCAGAGTATTTGGTGCCAGGTGCTAGATCAAGGATCCACATCACACTTCAAAATTTGCACCGAAAGCACATGAAGGTGTTATGCTTGGATATGGAAATGATTCGCACTCCTACAGAGTCTTCGACCTCTTTCACAATAAAGTGGTTGAAACTGTGGATGTGCGGTTCAATGAGACTAACGGCTCGCAAAGAGAGCACCTGCCAAATGTGCTAGATGAAGTTCCATCCAGTGAATCAATCAAACTTATGGGAACTGGAGAAATCATACCATCTGAAGCTCAGCCTGAAGAGGAACTTATCATCCCCGCACCTGATCAACCTGAAGACAATGCTCAGCCTGAAGACAATCCTTCTAACGATGACAATGATCAGCAAGAGCAAAATCTTCGTCATGTTCATCCTCGTGTTGCAAATGAAGTATAGATTGAGAGAATAATTGATAGCATCAATGCACCAGGTCCACTCACTCGTTCAAGGGCAACACAACTAGCAAATTTCTGTGGGCACTTCGCATTCATCTCAATTTCTGAACCAAAGAAAGTTGATGAAGCCTTCATGGAACCTGAATGGATTCAAGCTATGCAAGAAGAGCTCCAACAGTTTGAGCTGAATAATGTATGGGAACTGGTTAAGCGTCCTGATCCTCGTAAGCACAATATAATAGGCACTAAATGGGTATATCACAACAAGCAAGATGAGCATGGTCAAGTTGTCAGAAACAAAGCTCGTCTCATTTCTCAAGGATACACTCAAGTTGAAGGGATTGACTTCGATGAAACATTTGCTCCTGTGGCTAGGCTTGAAGCCATACGCATACTGTTGGCCTATGCAAATCATCATAACATTTTCTGTATCAAATGGATGTGAAGAGCGCTTTTCTCAATGGCAAGATTGAAGAAGAAGTGTATGTTGCACAACCTCCTGGCTTTGAAGATCCAAAACATCCTGACATGGTGTACAGGCTCAACAAGGCACTGTATGGCCTCAAACAAGCCCCTCGGGCTTGGTATGACACACTCAAAGACTTCTTGAAGAGTAAAGGCTTCAAACCTGGTTCCCTCGATCCCACTCTCTTCACGAAGACATATGATGGTGAAGTGTTTGTGTGCCAAATATATGTGGATGACATTATCTTCGGCTGCACCAATCAGAAATACAGTGAAGAGTTTGGATATATGATGCAAGAGCAATATCATATGTCCATGATGGGTGAGCTGAAGTTCTTCCTTGGTCTTCAAATACGTCAGCAACGCAACGACATCTTTATATCTCAAGAGAAATACCTCAAAGGTTGCCTGAAGAAATTTGAAATGCAAGACTGCAAAGGCTACACGACGCCAATGCCAGCCAAACATCATCTGGGTCCCGACGACAATGGTAAAGAATTTGATCAAAAGGTATACCGCTCCATGATTGGTTCCTTGCTTTACTTATGTGCATCTAGGCCAGATATCATGCTTAGTGTTTGCATGTGTTCCCGGTTCCAAGCGGCACCAAAGGAATCGCATCACTTAGCTGTGAAGCGAATTCTCAAATATTTGGCTCACACCCCAACACTAGGATTATGGTATCCAAAGGGCTCAGAGTTTGATCTAGTTGGATTCTCGGATGTTGATTATGCTGGTGACAAGGTGGATCGCAATTCTACATCAGGCACAGGTCATTTTCTGGGACGATCACTTGTATGTTGGTCTTCAAAGAAGCAGAACTATGTATCTCTCTCCACTACTGAATCTGAATACATTGCTGCTGGATCTTGCTGCACTCAGCTTCTATGGATGAAGCAAACACTCAAAGACTATGGCATCCATCTGAAGCAAGTGCCACTCTACTGCGACAATGAAAGCGCCATCAAGATTGCCAACAACCCAGTTCAGCACTCAAAGACAAAGCACATTGAAATTCGTCATCACATTCTCAGAGATCATGTTATGAAGGAAGATATTGATATCATACACGTCAACACTAAAGAGCAATTGGCAGATATCTTCACCAAGCCCTTGGATGAGAAGAGGTTTTGCAAGTTACGGTGTGAGCTGAATATCTTGGAATCCTCAAATGTCCTGTGATCAGGCACACATCCTAACACTTAAGCATGTTGATAACATAGATGTGCAACACATGAATTAAAGTATATCTTCAATCAATGAAGACTTACATTCTGAGTGTGAATATATTAATGTGGAATTTGACTTCGGAGCGCCACGATAATTGTGCGCCGTGTCTGGGTCTAATACCTCCTATACGGTGGGTAACGCCACCACCAAAATTCTTCCCTTTAAAGTGTCTATCTCATGGTGTTACATTTGCAAAGTCTTCGCATTTTGTTTGTCTTCAATGATTATAAGGTTCTCCTGTTTATCTACAACGTACTGATTTGGTTTCTGTCCTCTACATCATTCACTTATAGCTATGGCTTCTTGCTGAATCTTTTGAACTAAGTGAATGTGATCGGACCCTAACCCCTCTATGCTTCTTTCCTAAGTCTATCTATCCAAATTATATGCATTCTATTGACACTGTCAAAATGTCTTCTCTGCTCCTTGTTAGGGGAAGACACAGAGACAAACATTAATCTGTTTTCAATGCCAAATCCTTTTCACCTAAAACCTGGAGAAGTGGGAATGACCACCCGACAATCCAGGAGTGTGTGGGAACGTGGAACAACCTTCGATGTGTTGCATGATAGCCACGTGTCCTTCAGATGTGAATCGCCAGGGGCACCTGTGTAATAACATTGTGCCGTCCCTATCCCTATAAATACATGCCTCACCATAGTCATTATCCCTTCTTCCACTCTCGCACAAACCCTAGTGCCACCGCTAGCCCTCGACGACGCCAGCGACGAAGCACTTAGCTGCCGCAACCTCACTGACGCCGTCTTCACGCCGGCCGCGGACATCGTCTTCTCCGCCTCGCCGTAGGTGTCCTCCGTCGCCAAGTTAGGGCATGGATGATCAAACTGCTCGGCCTCCTCGCCCACTCCGTCTAGCAGTTCTTCGTATGGTAAATAAAACCTCCTTTTTACAGCCCCTTTGATCCTGTAGATTCATCACTTTCTACCACAAGCAGTTTCTGTTCACACAAGTTGGATCTATTTCATACAGCATCTCGTAATATGCCTAGTATGTTCACTTATGCTTCACAAAGTAGTTAGATTCCTCACTTGTACTTATTCGTGGATTCGTACAAATCTGGAACCAACTCTCTATCTATGAGTGAATGTCTTCGCACTATGAGGTCAATGTCTTCTAAACTGATTTATCTTCAAAATCTTCTGAGAATGCATATGACCTCTTCCCCCTTCCCTCGCACCTTAATGCTGTCATACGTACATGTCCGTGGGAGAATCCCTTGGTTCTGATAGTCTGCATTCATTTGCAGAATTCTTACAGCATCATATAAATTCTCCTGAAGCCAATTCTTGTCTGACCAGTAGACAGAAGACTTTGACAGTTTTGAAGCCTTTCAGTTTAAACTTCATGGCATCAGAAAAATCTGCAAGGAAGGGAGGCAGACAACGCCGTGGAAACACTGCTAAGGACCTGCCACCAGATCTCTATGAGTTATACAAGTCAAATCCAGAATAGACCTATGGAGAACACAAGAACCGAATCCAATGGATTCGAAGACATTGGGCAGAGGAATGGTTCAAGTACAGATTCGTCACCGACGAATATGCTGAGAAGAGTGCCATCAAGGGCCCCTGGGGAGATATCATATACAAAGGTCTTTAGCCCAAATCATAGTCCGAAGCTATTACCCCTGCATGCTTCATGGACCTCAGCCTGCTAATGCCGACCCATCCTCTCTGTTATGGTGTCGCGAAGACAATCTCTTCAAGTGCAACTATCGGTTTGCACAGAACTCTGCCAAGGAAAACAAGAAGTTATTGGGATTAGACTTCAACCCAGGCCCCTCTGCGCCACGTGCTGATGGCACACGAGAAGCTGAACCCAATCTAGTTGGGCCCTTCTACAACCTAGAAGGTCTCATCACTCATATTATGGTTCAAGGGGCAGTCGTGGATCAACCTGCAGACGATGCTGAATCTGACGAAGCACCTGCACCACCGAAGCCGAAGAAGTTCAAGAAGCCTAAAGCTTCAAAGCCTGCACCAGCACCAAAGGTCTCACGGGTGAAGCCTCTGGCCACTGCACCTCCTGAATATAGTGTGCAGTCTGAAGATTTGTCATGCATCTCCAAGCCCTCCAAAGTGAAGATGCCCTTGCAACCCACTAACCAAGCACTGACCGCTGCTGCCATTCTGCGCAATGACGCCATTGATCTGTCCAGTGACGACGATCTTGGTGATGATGCTCTTGAGCAGTTGATCAAGAGCAAGCAAGAGGCAGAAATCTTCAATGACCTCCCTCTCTTTGATGTTTAAATCATCAACACCTTCATTGATGAGTGGTTTGACAGCCCAAATGTCAGCTTTGATGATCTTCAGCTTCCGATTGGCCTGAGCGTCGCCTTTCACGGAGCCATTGCTGTTGAGCTGGCTCTAGCTCAGAAGATTGTTGAACTGAAGCATAAGATTGATTATGAAAAAGCTCAGTTCAAGAGGCACATGGCCAAGCTCAATGTTGAAGACATTCAGAACGTTCAGACCATGATGCATGAGCATAAGGAAGCATTCCGAACCAAACGTGAAGAAGCCAAAGGTTCTCGTGAGCGCATGAAGGATCTTTCTGCTAAATGTGTCCAGGGATACAATGAGGCTGAAAAGAGCAAGGCCTTGGGGCGACCAGGAATCGACCCCAGAATGGCGGCCAAGAAGAAGAAGCCAGCTGTGGCAGAACCCAAAGTACCAAGGCAGGAAGTACATCCAATTGTCTTCCCAGCCAGTATGATAGGCTCGAAGCCTAAGGTCCCCATAGTGGCTTCAGAACTGAAGAAAACAAGGGCTGCTGAAGCTGAAGCCAGAAAGCGCAAAACCAAGGGCACTACTGATGATGCTCCTCCAACCAAGAAACACAAAACCAAGAAGAGAGATCGGGCTGCTCCCACAGAGCCCCTTAATATCAAGCCAATCTCAGTGGCTCTTCCTGCATCTGAACATCGTGAGCGCCAGTTGATAGTTCATGAGCCTGCTTCCACAGAGGCTCCTGAAGCTGAAGAAAATCCTGAAGTTAATCCAGCTATTGACCCCACCGCAGCTGAAGACATTGGTCCTCACGACAATGTTGAAGATGATGAAGTCCTTCCTCAGATCAAGCACCAATTGGTATCATCGCCTGTGCTCACGCACAGCGAACTCATCGGCATTGGTCGTCCTCTGACGCCAACTGCTCAGGATGCATCGTGGGCTGATCACCCACAAAGACAAGACACTCCAAGCTCTCCCCAACCGCAAGCTACCCCACCAGTGCAAGATGACGATGAATTCGAGGCCCAGCACACTCCATCTCCACAAGCGTCGCCCGCATTACGCAGGCTTCGCAAAGGACCAAGGCCCCAAGTCACTCCCACAATGCACGTGTCTGAGTCCGAAGCCAAAATGGCTGAAGAAATTCCGGCTGCATCAGCCGATGAAGAAGAAGCCCCAAGAGTTGAAAGAGTTGCTACACCCCTGTCCCACCAAGATGTTGTTCTCAAGGAGAACGTGTCCGACCCTCCAGCTTCTGAAGTGGAGGTTAACAACCCTGAGGCGGCCACCAACATCACCGCTGACGCTAATGCCGTCGTCATGGCTGAAGCCAATGCAGCGGCTGAAGCCAATGAGGCGCCTGCAGCTACTGCGGCACCAGAAGTCAATGCAGCACCATAAGTCAATGCTGAAGCACCTGAGGTCCAAGCACCTGAAGCAACTGTGGCCCCTGAATCCCATGAAGACAATGCCAATGCTCCTGTTCCCCCTCCAAGACCTCATACAATTGAGATTGCATTTAATCGTGGTCAGCCTGTTATGGTCCGATGGCCCATTCTGACTCCTCCGCCTGCTGCGGGTCCACAATTTGAGTATCACGTCGAGCACAGACCTCAAGTCCAAAAGCCCAAGCCAAGACTTCCACGATTCCCAGCCGCTGCCACTTCACCTGGGGTCTTCAATGTGAATGACTTTGTGGCACATAATACCTTCTTCAATAGCTCCAAGAACCCTTATACAAGACCGCGCATTTCCTCAGATCGGTTCTGGAGCTATCAGCAGTGCAACTACTATTCCTGTGTCCTATACAATTAAGGGCGCATATTTCCACATATGCGCCTCGACTCTGAAGCTATAGCTGGACTGCCCTGCCTTGAAGAAGCATTGGATTGTTTCAGAGATGTTGGTCTGTTGCAATTTGTCACAGATAAGGAGCATTGGAATGAAGAGCTTCTACTACAGTTCTATGCAACTCTCCACATTCGAGGCTACAACAGGGATCCAAAGACATGGGTCCTTGAGTGGATGACAGGCAATGTCCATCATGAAGCTAAGATCTTGATATCATTGAGCTCACAGGCGTGCCCACTCCTGGTGAATACTATGAACCAGGTTGTCAACAACACCAAAATGCCCTAGAAAGCATCTTTCAGAAGCCAGAACCCAACATGAGTCAAATACTGAGCATGATGAATCATTTGCCTCACGACGCTGAATACCCATCTGAGTTCTTTGTCGAAGACCTAGAGTACCTGCCTCGCACCATTTACCACATCATCAGGAAGACTCTATGGCCTGTCAAAGGACACTCATGTGCAGCGAAGCTTGAAGGAGCAATGAAGACTTTGGTCTTCTATATTTTCAATGGCATCAGCTTCAATGCTCAAGACTTCTTCATCAGGCAGTTGGCTGCGTCTGGCTCTGACATCTTTGGGTTGAAATTCTATGCTCCATGGGTCATGCGTCTGATCAAGCATCACTCAGCCTTCAACTATTAGCCGTCTGCACGCAATCATCTTAAATTCTTGCCCGAGGTTGATCTATCAGTTGAAGCCATTTACACAGAGCCTACTAAGGATCCCATTTATCTTCACAATGTTGATCAGCAAAGCTTCACCCAGCCCATTGAAGGAGTTCCAGCAGTCTCTTCTTTTATCCCCTTGCTGGAAACACATGTGCCCCTCGTGCTCAAACTGATGCCACTGGTAGCACCATTGCGCAAAGGCCTGACGATGATCTCGTGTCCTAAATGACCGAGAGCTTCTCGTCGCGCTGCATCAGAAACATGACAAACATCACGACTGGCTTAAGCGTCAGATGCAAAGCGTCTTGGTGCATGTCAACCGCATTCGCAATCTTGCCACCAAGAATGCCTTTGTCACTCATGAAACCTGTCGGAGGTCGTGGAAGAGTTTGACCCTACTTAGTGCTGAAGCTGATCTGCACGACGATGGCTTCACCGAACGCTTCAAGTTTAACTCAACTCCTCCCAGAAATGCTCACTTGCGTCGGACTCCCTCACTTGAAGACTCTGAATACTTGTCCTCAGCTGCAACCGTAAATGCCAGAGTCATCGATGACCAAGATGATGCAACTTCACCTCCTCCAACTTCAGCTCGTGTCGACACTGCACCAAGTTCCTCTGCGCCACCGGATCTCAACGACAACCCTACTGCCTCGCCTGCACCTCATGGGAACGAGTAGGAGCTCTATGTCTTCAAACCTTTTTGGTCCTCACGGACAAAAGGGGGAGAAGCATATGAGTTGATAGTCTTCAAGCGGGTCCATATGGGTGGTTGCTTTACTTTTTGCTACTTTTGCCAAGTGCTTACAACTCTCGTTTTCGATACATTTGGTTCTTTGAGTTGTAACACTTAAACTCGATGGTCGTCTGCTACTTATTTGCTATTTTGTGATGTGATGATAAATTCCGCATTTGCAACGATAAATTCCGCACTTTGCAGACATCCATTTTTCATTATGCATGTCATTATCTTCGTTACATCATATCTTGCATAATGAATTTTCATCATAGGTTGAAGAGGATCTCCACAAGTACAACCTGCCATGTGCATTTG
The DNA here is from genome assembly GCF_018294505.1 of Triticum aestivum. NCBI lineage: Eukaryota > Viridiplantae > Streptophyta > Magnoliopsida > Poales > Poaceae > Triticum > Triticum aestivum. The sequence goes on along the minus strand of NC_057803.1, from coordinate 377,771,683 downwards.
CATTCCAAAAGCAAATCACTTATATGCACATCTTCAGGGGGAGCCAATGCAACTTATGAAGACAATACCCTATCCTTTACAATTTCACATATTTTATTCCCCGTTGAAAACATCAACCAGTTTGTCATCAATCACCAAAAAGGGGGAGATTGTAAGTGCATGTAGTGCCACCCCTAGTTGGTTTTGGAGTATTGACGACAAACCTGGTTGAGGGACTAATGTGTTTGTGAGAATTACAGGATAACACAGGTAGACGTCCCTCATTGATTCGGTTTTCCTACCAGAGATGACCCCTAAAAATGTATGAAGACATTGAAGTCAAAGGTGGTATGTGAAGACATTCACATGGAAGACTATGACAAGAGAAGACATCGCGTGAAGACTATGGAGCGCGAAGACTTAGAAGTTTCGTCGTTCTTTGTTTTTTCTTTGTTGAGTCATAGGAACCACCGTACTGTTAAGTGGGGTCCAAGAGAACTAGTCAGAATGACTGAAGTGATGCTTAACCAAAATTCTATATCTTTGAGTGAAGACTATGAGAGGAAATCTTATTCAGAGATGGATAAGTCGGCTTTGCTTGTAGCCCATGTAAAGTTGTCGTGTGTGTTTGAAATCTGACCGTTGGAACACGTGTCAGTTCCTTAGTGACCCAGGGTCATTTCGGACAAATCAGGTCAGTTTGCCTAGTGGCTCTAAATAGCCCACCCCCTACAACCATAAACGGTTGGCTGCTCAGAGTTAATGCACGGCTTTTGTCGTTTGAGAGCAACCCACCTCGAAGCCCTTGAGAGAGAATTCCTTGCGAGAATAAAGCCCTAAACACCCAGAGCCAAAGAGTGTTAGGCATCACTTAAGTCTTCCTGTCTGTGTGATCTGAAGACTTATTACACTTGAGGACTGTGAATCCTCCAGCCGGTTAGGCGTCGCATTCTGAGCATCCAAGAGTCATTGTGGATCGCCGGTGAATGAAGTCTGTGAAGGTTTGGAAGTCTACCTTAAAGACTTACTAGAGTGATTGGGCGAGGACTAGGTGTCCTTATCTCAAGGGGAATAAGGTGAAGACGTGGTCTTTTGAGTTGAATCTCAGCCTTCCTAACCAGACGTACAATTGTCACAGCAACTGGAACTGGTCCAACAAATCATTGTCTTCAAAGAGTCACTGGTTTCATCCTTCCCTTTCCTTTACTTACTGTTGGCCCTGGTGAAGTCATTGTATGATTGCATTATCTTTTGTCTTCACTGAGTGACTGCTTATTCTGATTGGCTTCACACTATCTTCCTACCTGATCTATACTGCCTAGCTGCTATTAGTCATTGTGCTTTCACTTCATTGAATACTTGACTATGGCTTGCTTAGTGTAGTATACCTTCCGCTGCATGGTAATAGTTTTATTTCTATCGTTTGTCTTCGAAACTTCCATGTTTTGAAGACTTTCATAAAAATCGCCTATTCACCCCCCTCTAGTCGATCACTAACACTTTCATTACCATTTTCCACCTAGCCTCTTTTTCCCTTGGGTTTCCGGAGCCCGAGGGTCATCTTTATTTAAACCCACCCGGGCTAGTGCTCCTCTGAGTGTTGGTCCAAACTAGAGCCCTTTGCGGCGCCCCCTCGGGGAAGCTCGAGGTTTGGTTTCAGTTGTACGGAGCACTCATCTGAGTGTGCCCTGAGAACGAGATATGTGCAGCTCCTATCGGGATTTGTCAGCACATTCGGGTGGCTTTAATGGTTTAGTTTTACCATTGTCGAGATGTCTTGTAACCGGGATTCCGAGTCTGATCGGATTCTCTTGGGAGAAGGAATATCCTTCGTTGACTATGAGATCTTGTGAGGGGCTAAGTTGGGACTCCCCTGTAGGGATTTGAAGTTTTGAAAGTCGTGCCCGCGGTTATGGGTAGAAGGGAATTTGTTAATGTCCGGTTGTAGATAACCTTAACCTAAACTTAATTAAAATGAATCAACTAAGTGTGTGGCCGTGATGGTCTCTTTCCGGCGGAGTCCGAGAAGAGAACACGGTCTCGAGTTATGCATGACCGTAGGTTGTTCTAGGATCACTTCTTGATCATAGTTCTTCGACCGTGCCTTTCCCTTCTCTTCTCGCTCTCATTTGCGTATGTTAGTGTAACGCCCCGAGACCGATGTGCCAGGTGTCTCCCAGTTATTCGATGTTGTTGCCTTGTCATTGCTTGCGTGTCATGCATTGCATATCATGTCATCATGTGCATTGCATTTGCATACATGTTCGTCTCATGCACCCGAGCATTTTCCCCGTTGTCTGTTTTGCAATCCGGCGCTCCTATGTCACACGGTGCCCCTTTCTACCTCTTTTCGTGTGCGGGTGTTAGACGTTTTTGGGTTGGACCGAGACTTGTCATGCGGCCTTGGTTTACTACCGGTAGACCGCCTGTCAAGTTTCTTGCCATTTGGACTTCGTTTGATACTCCAACGGTTAACCGAGGTACCGAAAAGTCCTCGTGAGTGCTGCAGCCCAACACCCTTCCAAAGTGGCCCAAAACCCACCTAAACCTCCTCCATCATCTCGGTCGTTCGACCACGATCGCATGGCCGAAAACCGCACCTCATTTGGACTCTCTTAACTCCCTCTACCTATAAATATGTGGTCTTCCCCGAAAAATCCCGCAGTCCAAACCCTAGCCCGCTCATCTCGCACCGCCGGACATGTCCATCCAGTCGCCGGACATGCCCACCCCGCCACCACGTCGCTCCGGACAATCCGGAGGCGACACGTCACCACCGCCACCGCCCTCACCCAATCGGCGAGCGCCACCTCAGCCGGCCGCCTTCCTCTCCACCGCGCAGCCCGTGGGGCCCAGATCCAGCCCGCGCGGGCCCGGTCACCGCCGCCGCGGCCCACAGGCGTGTGCCCGCACCCGCCGCCTCGCCTCTCTCCTGCGCGCCCCTCCGCCGCCGCACCATTTCTGCTCCGCCGCCCGAGCTGCTGCTCTCGCCGGCGACCGCCGCGTCCGCCGCCCGAGGCACCGCGGCCACCACGCCGACCCGCCGTCCAGCCTCCCCATCGCCGGCGCAACACACCCTCGCCGGATCCCTCTTCTCCAGTCGTCTCCCCGCTCTCCGGCGACTGTCCACGAGATCCGGCCTTGCCTCGACTTCTGTGCCAAAGTCAACCCTAGACCCGGAGGGTAAATTTCCACCAAGTCCCAGATCCATGTTATTTTTTTGCAATCTTCATCATGTCATAACTCTTTCATCGTCGATCCAATTTGTGCGTGTAGCATATCAAAATGTTCGTCTCGACGAGTTCATCATTTCATCTCATTGCATCATTTTCGTTTGAGCTCATCTTGAAGCCCGAAATGCTGTTGGAAGAGGGCTATGTGAGGAATTTGTTAGATCTGTTTTAGCAAATGGCATTTTTTCATTTTTGCCATGATTAATGTGTGCATGCTATGATCCTGAGCTCTACATGTGTTTTGTTATATGCCATGCCATCTTTACAGAGGTGCTTGCCATGTATTTTTGTGATATTTGTGGTGACTAGCACAAGCTTGCAAAGTAGCGTAATCAGTAATGCTGATTTCAGGGACTTAGAATTTCACTAAGTGCTTGTCCTGTATTTGTTTTTATGCCATATGTTCATGTTGTTTCCTAGTGATCCGTGCCTCTTTTGAGGATGATAAGTAAGTATGATTTGTTAACATTGTGGTGCTCTATACATCCATGTCTTTGTTTGCATTTATGGAGCACCCTAGCTTGAGTCAATCGAGCTCTACTTTTGCTATAAAGTGATCCTGGCAGATTGTTGACTTGTTTAGTGATTTTGCCGAGGTTGTTGCTATCGATCCGTGCATGCTATGTTATTGTTCTTGCGATGTCTAGCTTCTACGCCATGTTTTGTTGATGGGTGTATGCTTAGCTTGTCTTGCCATGCTTTGTAGTGAGTGCATCGAGCTCGTAAACATGCCTACTTGTTAATCTATTTTGCATGCTCCAGTTTTTCTCTTAAGTCTGAATCTGTTTATGTCTTTGCCTTGTTCACATGCTTGCAATTTTATTTTCTGATCCCTTTTGGCTCAAGGTCACTAAGGGACTTTTGTTAAGTGCTTTGATTAGATTCATGCCATGCCTTGCTTTGCCATGTTAAGTTCCTGTAGCTTGTAGTTTTCATGCTTTAAAGTGTGCTTCCTGATGATAAATTCCAGACTTGTGTTAATTTCACTAAGTCTGGAACCTGTTATCATTTGCACTTTTGCCATGCTTGTTTGAATGTGTTAATGGATGAACTAGCCATAGTTCAGTGTTCATCTTTTGTCAAGCATCTTGACTGGATCCCGGCCATGCCTTTTGTTGCTATGTTTGAGTGCTGTAGAATATTTATCTTGATGCATTTAGTTGGTTACTTGCTATTTATCGCAGAACGGTGCCATATTTGTTTTGCTTGCCATTTCCAAACCGTGCATCCAATTCCGGTGATCTTTATATCGATTTCGACCTAAATCACCTCACCTTTCCAGTGGCACTCTTGGATTTCCATGTTGAGGCCAGGTTCAATCATTCCTTTCCAAATCATGCATATGCATCGCATACCGCATCCCGCATATCATACCATGTTCATGTGTTGTTTGTTTACTATATTGTGTGCTTCTTTCCGGTGTTGCCTCTTCGGGTTGGTTCTGATAACGTCGTGTTTGTGAGGACCCGTTCGACTACGTCCATTTGTCTTCTTCATGGACTAGTTCTTCTTCCTTGCGGGATCTCAGGCAAGATGACCATACCCTCGAAATCACTTCTTTCTTTCCTTACTAGATGCTCGCTCTTTTGCTATTCCTATGATGCGATACCTACCACTTGCTTATCATGCCTCCCATATTGTTAAACCAAGCCTCTAACCCACCTTGTCCTAGCAAACCGTTGTTCGGCTATGTTACCGCTTTGCTCAGCCCCTCTTATAGCATTGTTAGTTGCAGGTGAAGATTGAAGTTGTTCCTTGTTGGAACATGGAGATCGTTCCTTGTTGGAACATTGTTTACTTGTTGGGGTATCACAATATCTCTTATCTAATTAATGCATCTATATACTTGGTAAAGGGTGGAAGGCTCGGCCTTATGCCTGGTGTTTTGTTCCACTCTTGCTGCCCTAGTTTCCATCATATCGGTGTTATGTTCCCGGATTTTGCGTTCCTTACGCAGTTGGGTTATAATGGGAACCCCTTTATAGTTTGCCTTGAATAAAACTCCTCCAGCAATGCCCAACATTGGTTTTACCATTTGCCACCTAGCCCTTCTCTTTTCCCTTGGGAGTCGCGCTCCCGAGGGTCATATTTATTTTAACCCCCCCGGGCCAGTGCTTCTCTAAGTGTTGGTCCGAAACGGGAAGCCCGCGGGGCCACCTCGGGGCAACTTGAGGGTTGGTTTTACTCGTAGCTTGACCTATCTGAGTGTGCCCGGATAACGAGATATGTGCAGCTCCTGTCGGGATTTGTCGGCACATTCGGGCGGTGTTGCTGGACTTGTTTTAACATTGTCGAGGATGTCTTGTAACCAGGACTCCGAGTCTGATCAGGTCTTCCCTCTAGAAGGAATATCCTTTGTTGACCGTGAGAGCCTGTGATGGGCTAAGTTGGGACACCCCTGCAGTGATTTGAACTTTCGAAAGTCGTCCCCGCGGTTATGGGCAGATGGGAATTTCTTAATGTCCGGTTGTACAAAACCTGAAGTTGATCTTAATTAAAATACATCAACCGCGTGTGTAACCGTGATGGTCTCTTCTCGGTGGAGTCCGGGAAGTGAGCACGGTGTTGGAGTTATATTTGACGTAAGTTGTTTTAGGATCACTTCTTGATCATAGTTGTTCGATCATGCTTTTTCCTTCTCTTCTCGCTCTCATTTGCGTATGTTGGCCACCATATATGCTAGTCGCTTGCTGCAGCTCCACCTCATACCTTTTATCTTACCTATAATCTTAAATAGTCTTGATCGCAAGGGTGCGAGATTGCTGAGTCCCCGTGACTCACAGATACTTCCAAAACTAGCTTGCAGGTGCCATTGAACCGTGCAGATGACGCAGCAAGCTCAAGGAGGAGCTCGATGAAGATCTTGTTCTTTGTGTTGTTCTGTTTCCAGTTGATTAGTAGTGGAGCCCAGTTGGGGTCGATCGGGGATCTGTGTAGCTTTTGGGGTAGTCTTCTTTTATTTTTGTTCCATAGTCGGACCTTGTTTGTATCTGGATGATGTAATGCTTTATTCATGTAATTGTGTGAAGTGGCGCTTGTAAGCCATCTATGTATCTCTTTCCCTTATGTATTACATGGGTTGTGTGAAGATTACCTCACTTGTGACATTGCTTTCAATGCGGTTATGCCTCTAAGTCGTGCTTTGACACGTGGGAGATATAGCCGCATCGAGGGCGTTACAAGTTGGTAATCAGAGCCTTCCCCGACCTTAGGAGCCCCCTGCTTGATCGAATCGCTAGCGTTACTGAGTCTAAAAATGTTTTGAGTCATTTAGGATTATATATATCGAAGAGTTAGGACTTCTTTTTACTCCTCGGTCCCTTCGTCGCTCTGGTGAGGCATCCTGACGTAGAGTTTTGACTCTTCTCTTCTCAAATTTCACTAAAAAAATTTAGGATCACGCGGGTATCTTGGAATCGTTCCGATGGTTTTGTGACAAGAACATTGTTCTTGGTGCCTCCTGTCATTTAGGGGTTGTGGCAGTGTCCCGGGGAGTTGAGCTCCGAGGTGTTGTCGTCACAATTTTATCGTTGAGATTCTGGAATACCTGAGTTTAGTTTCGCCGACATCGAAAATCTCTTTTATGCAGTTGTTGGTGAGATAACCTCGACGCCACCCAGTACTTGGGCGGGAGTTCGGGAGTATTGCCATAACTCGTATAACGGATGCTTTTAGAAGGTTGAGGTAAATGATTTCCGAAGGTTTCTTGGTTATGTGTTGAAGGATGGATACAGCTGGATGTAGGATTTGCTAGTTTTGGGTGAGATATTATGCTTCCCCTGTATCCCCAACACCTGATTGCATAACTGCGAAAATTTCGGGAGTTTATAAGTGGGAATTCAAGTAGCTCTTAGGATATCTTACCGACGGATGTATGATATGAAATTGGGGTTCGACGTCTAGTGGTCCGCCTATCCACGGTTGGTTTTACAGTGGTCTCGTTGTGTCTTAAAGAGTCCTTGACTATGCCGACTCGGGGACGCTTCATATGTCATGTGCACTGCCTTGTACCTGATGGTGTTGTACGATCGAGCCCGTGTAGGCCCCACCACGAAAACTTCGGACGAAATCTCTATCATATGTTTGTTCCGGCTTATTCTGCAAGCCAATCCTTTGTTTTGTTTTGAGTTGTGGTATTCGAGTTGCTTCGAAGTCAAATGTTGATTCCAGCCCTTGTCTAAGTGGTGTTCTCATATTCCTATGTGAATACTAATCCTTCTCGATCATCGAGTTTGTCATTTCAATTTCTTTTCACCAGCGTGTTCCTCTTCAAGTGGATTCGTTCATTTCAACATCCGCAAGATCAATTATTAGTTATTCTCAATGGCGATCTTTTCTTCCGCCCCAAGCTTGCCTTTGTTTTCCCACCCACCCACCCTTTTTCTTCAAGGAATCAGATGTCTTAATGAAATATCCATCTTATGGATGTGAAGACTCTTCATTCTTGCCTTTCAACGTTCTTACCCGGGGATTCTCTTGAAGATGTTCTACTCGTTCATCACTCTCCATTCTTTTCCTTTTCTGGTGGAACCAATCCAAGCTTTCAGTGTTGATCATATCCTTTCCTCGTTTAAATGCTTTCTCATGCCGGTGCTATTCTTAATCATCCACTTATCACTATTCAATTGTTCCGGAGTGCTCAAGATATCTCGAAGATTCGTGTTTCCACTCTCCTTCCGTTCAAGCTCTTTCGAGGATGCTATATCTTACAAGCTATTTAACTCAACCGATGCAATATCCTCTTCAAGCAATCGTTCAATGGTGTTTCTTTTGAGTGGGCCCTAACCCACAGGTCTTTTTCCCGGATCTTACCTGACTCTTCTTATTTTACCGGAGCTATTCTCAAATCTTTCAAATTTGACGTAAGAATGAATTATCATCAGTCATATGTATTTCTCCTAGATCTTTCACAATTCTTTTCATAGTTGTCTCAACCTCTTCGCTGTTGATTCTTCCGGAGTGCGTAAACGATTCATGGTGGTGTTTCTCATCGTCATTCTCTGCATTTGAAGAACAAAGAAGATTTTTCTCTCAATTTTGCTCCATTCTTTTCAAGATTCGTGATTCCAGCTTGTTGCCATCCTCTCATAATTGTATTCGATTGTGAGAATTCTTTTCACCCATCTGGAGCAATTCAGGAGTCTTTTCAGTTTGATTATCCGGAGCCCATCATTTCAGAAGATTTATTCATTCTCAGCTTTCAACTATCATTCTCCAAATCTTACCGGTGCATCATTCAAGTATTCTCTTATCAGCTCGTGATCTCTTTGTTCTCATGTATCAAATTTTTCACTAAAGTATCTTCATTCGTTCTCTAATTCTTACCGGTGATTCATTCCTTTACTTCGTTCGTTTTTCACTTCTTACGGTGGTTCCCCCAAGATTCTTCTCCCTTCGTGTATCATATCAATGCAATCGTGCTTTTCAAATCCTACCGGTGGTTCGTTGAAGACCTTCTCATGTTTGCGCTATATCTATCTTAATCCTTACTACATGAATAAGTAGTGTGCCAAATCCATTGTTGGTCATCAATTCAATTGGTGAAGGATAAGCATAATGTAATTCTTATTCTTGTTTCATCCTAATGGTTAATTCCTTATTCAAGAGGTTCATCAAATTCTCAGTTTCATTTGCTTCATCTTTTCTTTTCTAGAGTTCCAAGCCCTCTCAATTATCTCGTCATGAAGATCCATCTAATCATTGCAAGTCTTCACCTTGTGTTTTCAACTTCTCTTTCATTTCGTTTGATCATTTCTTTTATTACCGGAGTTCGTCATGGAGACTCTACATGGTGGTTCATCAAGGATTTCTTTCATTCTTCAATTGTCCTCAAGTTTTCCCTCAAAGTTAAGATCCGCCAAGCTATACTCTCAAATAAACATGGTGTTCAACACATGTCTTGTTTTGAGGAGTTTTATCTTTCTTCATCTTGCAATCCGGAGTGCTATTCTTTCAACTGTATCATTGGAGGTGGTATTATGTCATCCTTGATAATTCGAGTTCATGTTTCATGATTCACATGTTGTTAAGAATGAGGTATTTCAAATCCACCAACCTCTTCGTTGGAGTTATCTGGTGTCATGTTTAACCTAAAGCCTTCCCTAAGGATTGTTGCTATCTATGGTGCTTATAAATGACCCAAGTTCTTCATTTATCCTCCCGGTGAAATAGTTTCTCATCTCCTTGTGATATAAATCCAATTTTTTTTCCCGTGAGTAGCAGGTTGTCACCTCATAATTTGATATGTATTCCATAAGCCCACATCAAGCTTATTCTTATCGTTGTTGGTTTACCAACAATTTCGTTCGACCCTACTCCTAAGGATGCTTTTCAACCTCATCGGACGTACAAGATGTTGTTTTCTTCTCCATTCTTTTGTCCAACGATCCAACTTCTATTCTTTCATTCCGGAGGCATTATGATATTGCTTTCTTTAACCATCATCTCGTTTCATCAAAGATCATGTTCTTTTCATGCTTATCCATTTAACCAGAGTGTCGTGCCATCTTTCCAAGTTATCTCATCTAATCAAGTTTTCTTCCCTTCTCAACCAGAGTGCTGTCTGAAACCTTTCTTACCCCTTGTGCCATTCTTTCAATAGTTCTGGAGGCAGTGTATTGTTGTTTTCATCAAGTATCCCCTCATCTTGTCAAATTCATGTTCAATTCCTTCCATTTACAGTCGGAATGCAGTCCAAATTATATCATTCTTAATCCTTCTCTATCTTGTTTTAACCGGAGTGGTTTCAATATATATCTTGCCCTTCAACCTCAAGGTTTTTTCGCAATGTTCCTTGTTCCTCTTTTCTAATGGAGTGTTTTCGACTTTGTTCATCTTCGTTGCATTCTTTCTTTCCATTTGTTAAACCTCTCAAGGTTCTTTGGTATCACTCGTTTGTCAAAGAAGCAACTTTGTTTTACCTTTTTCTCTTCCTCTTCCATTTCCCTCCGGTGCCATTCTAGATCTCGGGACGAGATCCTCTCGTAGTGGTGGAGTGTTGTAACGCCCCGAGACCGATGTGCCAGGTGTCTCCCAGTTATTCGCTGTTGTTGCCTTATAATTGCTTGCGTGTCATGCATTGCATATCTTGTCATCATGGGTATTGCATTTGCATACATGTTCGTCTCATGCATCCGAGCATTTTCTCCGTTGTCCGTTTTGCAATCTGGCGCTCCTATGTCACCCGGTGCCCCTTTCTACCTCTTTTCGTGTGCGGGCGTTAAACGTTTTCGGATTGGACCGAGACTTTTCATGCGGCCTTGGTTTACTACCAGTAGACCGCCTATCAAGTTTCGTGCCATTTGGACTTCATTTGATACTCCAACGGTTAGCCGAGGAACCGAGAAGGCCTCGTGTGTGTTGCAGCCCAACACCCTTTCAAAGTGGCCCAAAACCCACCTAAACCTTCTCCATCATCTCGGTCGTTCGATCATGATCGCGTGGCCTAAAACCGCACCTCATTTGGACTCTCCTAGCTCCCCCTACCTATAAATATGTGGTCTTCCCCAAAAAATCCCGCAGTCCAAACCCTAGCCCCGCTCATCTCGCGCCGCCGGACATGTCCATCCAGTCACCGGACATGTCCGCCCAGCTGCCACATCGCTTCGGCCAATCCGGAGGCTACACGTCACCGCCGCCACCGCCCTCACCCAATCGGCGAGCGCCACCTCAGCCGGCCGCCTTCCTCTCCACCGCGCGGCCTGCGGGGCCCAAATCTGGCCCACGCGGGCCCGGTCGCCGCCGCCACCGCCCGCAGGCGTGTGCCCGCACCCGCCGCCTCGCCTCTCGCCGCCGCGCCCCTCCGTCGCCGCGCCATTGCTGCTCTGCCGCCCAGCGCCACTTCGCCCACCGCCCGAGCTGCTGCTCTCGCCGGCGCGCTGCTCTGGCCTCGGCGGGGACCGCCGCCTAAGGCACCACGGGCACCACACCGACCCGCCGTCCGGCCTCCCCGTCGCCGGCGCACCGCCCCCTCGCCGGATCCCTCTTCTTCGGTCGTCTCCCCGCTCTCCGGTGACTCTCCGACAAGATCCGGCCCTGCCTCGACTTCCGTGCCAAAGTCAACCCTAGACCCGGAGGGTAAATTTCCACTAAGTCCCAGATCCATGTTATTTTTTTGCAATCTTCATCATGTCATAACTCTCTTATCATAGATCCGATTTGCGCGTGTAGCATATCAAAATGTTCGTCTCGACGAGTTCATCATTTCATCTCATTGCATCATTTTCATTTGAGCTCATCTTGAAGCCCGAAATGCTGTTGGAAGAGGGCTATGTCAGGAATTTGTTAGATCTGTTTCAGCAAATGGCATTTTTTCATTTTTGCCATGATTAATGTGTGCACGCTATAATCCTGAGCTCTACATGTGTTTTGTTATATGCCATGCCATCTTTACAGAGGTGCTTGCCATGTATTTTTGTGATATTTGTGGTGACTAGCACAAGCTTGCAAAGTAGCGTAATCGGTAATGCTGATTTCAGGGACTTAGAATTTCACTAAGTGCTTGTCCTGTATTTGTTTTTATGCCATATGTTCATGTTGTTTCCTAGTGATTCGTGCCTCTTTTGAGGATGATAAATAAGGATGATTTGCTAACATTGTGGTTCTCTATCCATCCATGTCTTTATTTTCATTTATGGAGCACCCTAGCTTGAGTCAATCGAGCTCTAATTTTGCTATAAAGTGATCCTGGCAGATTGTTGACTTGTTTAGTGATTTTGCCGAGGTTGTTGCTATCGATCCGTGCATGCTATGCTGTTATTCTTGCCATTTGTAGCTTCTACGCCATGTTCTTGATGGGTGTATGCTTAGTTTGTCATGCCATGCTTTGTAGTGAGTGCATCGAGCTCGTAAACATGCCTACTTGTTAATCTGTTTTGCATGCTCCAGTTTTTCTCTAAGTCTGAATCTGTTTATGTTTATGCCATGTTCACATGCTTGCAATTGTATTCTCTGATCCCTTTTGGCACAAGGTCACTAAGGGCCTTTGTTAAGTGCTTTGAGTAGCTTCATTCCATGCCTTGCTTTGCCATGTTAAGTTCCTGTAGCATGTAGTTTTCATGCTCTAAGGTGTGCTTCCTGATGATTATTTGCACTTTCACCATGCAAAACAAATATTTCACTAAGTCTGAAACATGTTATTATTTGCACTTTTACCATGCTTGTTTGAACCTGTTAATGGATGAACTAGCCGTAGTTCAGTGTTCATCTTTTGTCAAGCATGTTGAGTGGATCCCTGCCATGCCTTTTGTTGCTATGTTTGAGTGATGTAGCATATTTATCTTGATGCATTTAGATGGCTACTTGTTGTTTATCGCAGACCGGTGCCATATTTGTTTTGCTTGCCATTTCCAAACCGTGCATCCGATTCCGGTGATCTTTATATCGATTTCGACCGAAATCACCTCACCTTTCCAGTGGCACTCTTGGATTTCCATGTTGAGGCCAGGTATAATCATCCCTTTCCAAATCATGCATATGCATCGCATACCGCATCCCGCATATCATACCATGTTCATGTGTTTTTGTTTACTATATTGTGTGCTTCTTTCCGGTGTTGCCTCTTCGGGTTGGTTCCAATAACGTCGTGTTTCTGAGGACCCATTCGACTACGTCAGTTTGTCTTCTTCACGGACTCATTCTTCTTCCTTGCGGGATCTCAGGCAAGATGACCATACCCTCGAAATCACTTCTATCTTTGCTTGCTAGATGCTCGCTCTTTTGCTATGCCTATGCTGCGATACCTACCACTTGCTTATCATGACTCCCATATTGTTAAACCAAGCCTCTAACCCACCTTGTCCTAGCAAACCGTTGTTTGGCTATGTTACCGCTTTGCTCAGCCCCTCTTATAGTGTTGTTAGTTGCAGGTGAAGATTGAAGTTGTTCCTTGTTGGAACATGGAGATCGTTCCTTGTTGGAACATTGTTTACTTGTTGGGATATCACAATATCTCTTATCTAATTAATGCATCTACATACTTGGTAAAGGATGGAAGGCTCGGCCTTATGCCTGGTGTTTTGTTCCACTGTTGTCGCCCTAGTTTCTGTCATATCGGTCTTCCCGGATTTTGCGTTCCTTGCGCGGTTGGGTTATAATGGGAACCCCTTGTTAGTTCGCCTTGAATAAAATTCCTCCAGCAATGCCCAACAATGGTTTTACCATTTGCCACCTAGACCTTTTCTTTTCCCTTGAGAGTCGCGCTCCTGAGGGTCATCTTTATTTTAACCCCCCCCCCGGGCCAGTGCTTCTCTAAGTGTTGGTCCGAAACGGGCAGCCTGCAGGGCCACCTCGGGGCAACTTGAGGGTTGGTTTTACTCATAGCTTAACCTATCTGAGTGTGCCCTGAGAACGAGATATGTGCAGCTCCTATCGGGATTTGTCGGCACATTCGGGCGGTGTTGCTGGACTTGTTTTACCATTGTCGAGGATGTCTTGTAACCGGGATTCCGAGTCTGATCGGGTCTTCCCGCTAGAAGGAATATCCTTCATTGACCGTGAGTGCTTATGATGGGCTAAGTTGGGACACCCCTGCAGGGATTTGAACTTTCGAAAGTCGTGCCCGCGATTATGGGCAGATGGGAATTTGTTAATGTCCGGTTGTAGAAAACCTGAAGTTGACCTTAATTAAAAATGCACCAACCACGTGTGTTACCGTGATGGTCTCTTCTCGGCGGAGTCCGGGAAGTGAACACGGTGTTGGAGTAATGCTTGACGTAGGTTGTTCTAGGATCACTTCTTGATCATAATTGTTCGACCGTGCTTTTGCCTTCTCTTCTCGCTCTCTTTTGCAAATAAGTTACCCACCATATATGCTAGTCGCTTGCTGTAGCTCCACATCATACCTTTGCCTTACCTATAAGCTTAAATATCTTGATCGCGAGGGTGTGAGATTGCTGAGTCCCCGTGACTCACAGATACTTCCAAAACCAGTTTGCAGGTGTCGTTGAACTGTGCAATTGATGCAAACAAGCTCAAGGAGGAGCTTGATGAAGATCTTGTCCTTTGTGTTGTTTCGTTCTAGCTGATCAGTAGTGGTGCCCAGTTGGGGCGATCGGGGACTTTGTCGCTTGTGGGGGTTGATCCTTATTTTGGTACCGTAGTCGGACCGTGAGTGTATTGGATGATTGTAATGTTATTCATGTATTTGTGTGACATGGCGAGTGTAAGCCAACTTTGTACCTTTTCCCCTTTTATCTATTTACATGGGTTTTTGTGAAGATTACCTTACTTGCGACATTGCTTTCAATGCGGTTATGCCTCTAAGTCGTGCTTCGACACGTAGGAGATATAGCCGCATCGAGGGCGTTACACCTAGTGATCCATGCCTCTTTTGAGGATGATCAGTAAGGATGTTTTGTTAATAATGTGGTGCTCTATCCATCCTGTTCTTTGTTGGCATTTATGGAGCACCCTAGCTTGAGTCAATCGAGCTCTACTTTTGCTATAAAATGTTCCTGGCAGATTGTTAACATGTTTAGCGATTTTGCCGAGCTTGCTGTTGTTGATCCGTGCATGCTATGTTGTTGTTCCTGCCATGTCTTGCTTCTATGCTATGTCTTCTTGATGGGTGTATGCTTATTTTGTCATGCCATGCTCTGTAGTGAGTGGATCGAGCTCGTAAACATGCCTACTTGTTAACTGTTTTGCATGGTCCAGTTTTTCACTAAGTCTGAATCTGTTTATGTTTTTGCTATGTTCACATGCTTGCAATTATTTTTTCTGATCCCTTTTGGCTCAAGGTCACTAAGGGAATTTTGTTGTATGCTTAGAGTAGCTTCATGCCATGCCTTGTTTTTCCATGTTATGTTCCTGTAGCATGTAGTTTTCATGCTGTTAATTTCACTAAGTTTGAAACCTGTTATCATTTGCACTTTTGCCATGCTTGTTTGAACCTGTTAATTGATGAATTGGCTGTAGCTCAGTGTTCATATTTTGTTAAGCATCATGAGTGGATCCCTGCCATGCATTTTGTTTCTATGTTTGAGTGTTGTAGCATATTTATCTTGATGCATTTAGGAGGCTACTTGCTGTTTATCGCAGACCGGTGCCATATTTGGTTTGCTTGCCATTTCCAAACCGTGCATCCGATTCCGGTGATCTTTATATCGATTTCGACTGAAATCAACTCACCTTTCCAGTGGAACTCTTGGTTTTCCAAGTTGAGGCCAGGTTCAATCATTCCTTTCCAAATTTGCATATGCATCACATATCGCATCCCGCATATCATACCATGTTTGCATCATCTTGTTTGAGCATTGCACGTGGTTGATTGTGTTCCTTTTGCTTGTTGTTCTTGTTTGGGTAGATCTAGGAGATGAGTTTGTGAACGAGGAGCCCGTTGAGTTCGCTTACGAGGATCAAGGCAACTCTGAGAATTTTGCAGGCAAGATGACCATACCCTCGAAATCACTTATATCTTTGCTTGCTAGATGCTCGCTCTTTTGCTATGCCTATTCTATGATACCTACCACTTGCTTATCATGCCTCCCAAATTGCCATGTCAAACCTCTAACCCACCATGTCCTAGCAAACCATTGTTTTGCTATGTTACCGCTTTGCTCAGCCCCTTTTATAGCGTTGCTAGTTGCAGGTGAAGATTGGAGATCGTTCCTTGTTGGAACATTGTTTATTGTTGGGATATCACCATATTATCTTGTTTATCTTAATGCACCCATATACTTGGTAAAGGGTGTAAGGCTCGGCCTTTTGCCTGGTGTTTTGTTCCACTCTTGCCGCCCTAGTTTCCGTCATATCGGTGTTATGTTCCCGGATTTTGCGTTCCTTACACGGTTGGGTTATAATGGGAACCCCTTGAAAGTTTGCCTTGAATAAAACTCCTTTAGCAAGGCCCGACCTTGGTTTTACCATTTGCCACCTAGCCTTTTTTCCCTTGGGTTTCGCTGACTCAAGGGTCATCTTTATTTTAACCCCCCCGGGCCAGTGCTTCTCTAAGTGTTGGTCCAACCCAGAGCACCGTGCGGGGCCGTCCCTTGGCAACTTGGGTTACATTGGCTCCCGTACGCTTAGCTTATCTGGTGTGCCCTGAGAATGAGATATGTGCAGCTCCTATCGGGATTTGTCGGTACAACGGGTGGTCTTGCTGGACTTGTTTTACCATTATCGAGGATGTCTTGTAACGGGGATGCCGAGTCTGATGAAATTGTCTTGCGAGAAGGAATATCCTCCGTTGACCGTGAGAGCTTGTGATGGGCTAAGTTGGGACTCCCCTGCAGAGATTTGAACTTTCGAAAGTCGTCCTCGCGGTTATGGGCAGATGGGAATTTGTTAATGTCAGGTTATAGATAACATGATACTCAACTTAATTAAAATGCACCAACCGTGTGTGTTACCATGATGGTCTCTTTCCGGCGGAGTCCGGGAAGTGAACACGGTGTTGGAGTAATGCTTGACGTAGGTTGTTCTAGGATCACTTCTTGATCATAGTTGTTCGACCGTGCTTGTGCCTTCTCTTCTCGCTCTCTTTTGCGAATATGTTAGCCACCATATATGCTAGTCGCTTGTTGCAGCTCCACATCATACCTTTACCTTACCTATAAGCTTAAATAGTCTTGATCACGAGGTTGTGAGATTGATGAGTACCCATGACTCACAGATTCCTTCCAAAACCAGATGCAGAGACCGATGATACCGTTCCAGATGATATGACCGAGCTCAAGTGGGAGTTCGATGAAGACTCTCGTCGTTACTACGTGTCTTTCCCAAATGATCAGTAGTGGTGCCCAGTTGGGGCGATCGGGGACTTTGTCGCATTTGGGGTTGATCTTTATTTTGGTTCCATAGTCGGACCTTGAGTGTATTGGATGAATGTAATGAGTTATTTATGTATTTGTGTGACATGGCGAGTGTAAGCCAACTATGTACCTTTCCCCTTTATTTATTTACATGGGTTGTTGTGAAGATTACCTCACTTGCGACATTGCTTTCAATGCGGTTATGCCTCTAAGTCGTGCTTCGACACGTAGGAGATATAGCCGCATCGAGGGCGTTACAAGTTGGTAATCAGAGCCTTCCCCGACCTTAGGAGCCCCCCTGCTTGATCAAATCGTTGGTGTTTTTGAGTCTAGAAAAATGTTTTGAGTCATTTAGGAATTATATATATCGGAGAGTAGGACTTATTTTTACTCCTCAGTCCCTTCGTTGCTCTGGTGAGGCATCCTGACGTAGAGTTTTGACTCTTCTCTTCTCAAATTTCACTAAAAAAATTTTTAGGATCACGCGGGTATCTTGGAATCGTTCCGATGGTTTTGTGACAATAACATTGTTCTTGGTGCCTCCTGTCATTTAGGGGTTGTGGCAGTGTCCCAGGGAGTTGAGCTCTGAGGTATTGTCGTCACAATTTTATCGTTGAGATTCTGGAATACCTGAGTTTCGCCGACATTGAAAATCTCTTTTATGCAGTTGTTGGTGAGATAACCTCGACGCCACCCAGTACTGGGGCGGGAGTTCGGGAGTAGTGTCATAACTTGTATAACGAATGCTTTTCGAAGGTTGAGGTAAATGATTTCCGAAGGTTTCTTGGTTATGTGTTGAAGAATGGATACAACTGGATGTAGGATTTGCTAGCTTTGGGTGAGATATTATGCTTCCCCTGTATCCCCAACACCTGATTGCATAACCGGAAAGGTTCGATAGTTTCATAGGTGGGAATTCTTGTAGCTCTAGTTCTTCTTCCGTGGATATTTGGTTTGGGATTGGGTAATCCTCACCAAGTATTTGCTCTTGTCTGTACCTTGTTGTTTTTCTTCTACCTCTATCTAGTGGCTTCTCAATTTATGGAAATGTGACCATTTCAATTGGAATGCATTCGTTCATTTTGTTCGGATGTGAAGACTATATGTTGCAATTTCAACCCGTTTGATTCAGCTTGAATATTTGCCTGTCAAGATGCTAACGGATGTCACCCTCTTCAGGATGGCTCCTTCTAAGGGTCAGAATCAGAATTGGGATCCGCCACCACCACCTCCACCTCTAGAGGCATGGCAAGTTGTGATGGCCGCTACCAATGCAAACACGCAGCTGATCATGCAAATTCTGCAAGAGCGCAATCAAGGCCATGGCAATAATCAGAATCAGTTTGCTACACTCAACCAGTTCCTTGCTAACCAGCCAAAGACCTTCAGCAACTGTGTCGAGGCCTCAGACGCTGATGATTGGCTTGTGGATATATGCAAGCATTTCGAGTGCAGTAACGTCAGGCCTGAGGACTTTGTCAAGTTTGCCTCCTTCCAACTCAAAGACCAAGCTGCAGAATGGTTTCAACAATACAAAGATTCCAGAGGAGGCCGTGCGATTACCTGGGATGAATTCCGTCAATACTTCAAAGATCATCACATTCCTCAGATTGTGGTTGAGAGCAAGCGTGAGGAATTCCGCAACGTGAAGCAAGACACTATGTCTGTTTACCAGTACAACATCTTGTTTCAGAAGCTCGCCCGTTTTCCTAAGCAAGACGTCCCTGATGAGAAGAGCATGATATACCAGTTCAGGGGTGGTCTCAGATAAGAACTGCAGCTAGCTCTCGTCCTTTTTGAGCCGAAGAAGTACGATGAGTTCTACAACATGGCAATGAAGCAAGAGGCTGCCCAACTGAAGTGCGATGCTTCCAAGAAGCGAGTCAGAGATGTGACTTCGTCTTCCTCAACTCAAGTGGCTAAGCAGCAAAAGTATTGGCTTCCTCCTCCTCCGTTCCGTCAGCCTTATCAACAGAAGAGCAAAGGTGGCAGTGGATCTTCCACCCACCCAACCCTGGTTTTCAGAACAAGACTTCGTCTCAAGCTCCAAGATCAAGTGCTCTGTATCACTGTCCGCTCTCAGAGGTCATGTGCAACAAGTGCCAACAGAAGGGTCACCATGCCAACAAATGCTTCAATTAGAGGCGTCTCCCTCCTCCTCCTCATGTGAGATCTGCTAGCACCGCAGTGGTCAAGCATAACCCCAAGTCTGCTAAGGTCAACTTGATGAATGCAGCTCAGGTAGAGGACTCGTCAGATGTCATCATGGTTAACCCCCATGTTAATGATATTCCTGCAAAATTTCTTTTTGACACTGGTGCATCGCATTGTTTCATGTCAAGATCATTTGTTTCCAAGCATGATTTCGTTTCGCAAATGTCGGGTAAACCTATGTGAGTGGTTTCTCCGGCTAAGTCTATGAGGGCTACCTTGATAGTCCCGGATGTTTCTATGATGATGGGCGACTTCAAGTTTCTGGCTTCTCCTATGGTCCTTGGTAACTCGGATATTGATCTTATTCTTGGAATGGATTGGCTTTCTAAGCATAAGGCTCAGCTTGATTATGCTGCCAGGCAGATTCAATTGACTCATTCGTCTGAGGATGTAATTGTCTTTGCTGCTAATGACGATACCATCTGTCTGTTTTCTCTCAATGAGAAGGGCGAGCTGGATGCCATCTCTCAAATTCCAGTCGTTTGCGAATATCAAGACGTCTTTCTAGAAGAGCTTCCAGGAATGCCTCCGCACCGGCCAGTGGAATTTGTCATCGATCTTGAGCCTGGCACGGAACCTGTTTGCAAACGTCCTTACAAGCTTGGACCTGAAGAGTTGAAGGAGCTGAAGAAACAACTCGATATTCAAGAACGAATGGGTCCCATCCGACCTAGTTCTTCTCTGTGGGGTTGTGGAGTTCTTTTTGTGAAGAAGAAGGATAGAACGGACCGACTCTGTGTCGACTACCGTACATTGAACAAGAAGACCATAAAGAACAAGTACCCACCTCCCAACATCAATGAGCTGTTTGAACAACTCAAAGGTGCGCAAGTATTCTCCAAGCTTGATCTCCGTATGGGCTATCATCAGATTCGCATTCGTGAGCAAGATATCCCCAAGACAGCTTTCTGAACAAGCTATGGTTCATATGAATACACTGTCATGTCTTTCGGTCTCGTGAACGCTCCTCCGACTTTCTCTCGCATGATGAATTCCATCTTCAACACCTACACAAAGAATTCGTCTTGGTCTACCACGACGACATTTTGGTCTTTTCCAAGAACAAGGAAGGTCATGCCAAGCACTTGCGTTTGGTGTTGGATAAGCTCAGAGAACATCAGTTCTATGCCAAGTTTTCAAAGTGCGAGTTTTGGCTCGATGAGGTTCCCTACCTTGGGCATATCATCTCTGCAAAGGGCATAGTGGTGAATCTTGAGAAGGTGTCTGCAATTGTGAATTGGGAACCACCTCAGAACGTGAAGCAACTCCGAAGTTTCCTTGGGCTCGCAAGCTATTGTCGAAGGATCGTTGAGAAGTTCTCTAAGATCGCGAAGCCTATTTCCAACCTTCTCCAGAAGCATGTGAAGTATGTCTGGTCTCCTAAATGTGACATCGCTTTCAACACCCTGAAAGATAAATTAGTCACTACTCCAGTTCCGACTCCTCCTGATGAATCCAAACCATTCGAGGTCTTTTGTGATGCCTCCCTTCATGGTCTTGGTGCGGTGTTGATGCAAGAGAAGAAAGTTGTGGCCTATACTTCTCGCCAGTTGAAGCCCAACGAAAAGAACTACCCCACTCAAGAGCTCGAGTTGGCGGCAGTTGTGCATGCTCTTTTAACTTGGAGACATCTCTTATTGGGAAGAAAAGTGGACATCTTCACTGACCACAAGAATCTCAAGTACATCTTCACTCAGCCTAATCTCAACCTCAGGCAGACTCGTTGGGTTGAGATGATTCAAGAGTATAATCCAAGTATCGAATATACTCCAGGCAAGGCCAATGTAATTGCCGACACACTGAGCAGGAAGGCTTACTGCAACAGTCTGATTCTCAAACCTTACCAACCCGAGCTTTGTGAAGTTTTCCGCAAACTCAATCTGCAAGTTGTTCCTCAAGGATTTCTCGCCAACCTCCAAGTCTCTCCTACTTTGGAGGATTAGATTCATGAGGCTCAACTTCTTGATGCTATGGTGAAGAAGGTCAAGATTGGGATTGCCAAGAGTCAACCTAAGTACAAGTGCTATCGCCTTGATGACAAGGATACTCTATTCTTCGAGGATCACATTGTTGTGCCTAAAGGTGATCTTCGTAAAGTCATTATGAACGAGGCTCACACTATCCACCCTGGAAGTACAAAGATGTACCAGGACCTCAAGCAGTCATATTGGTGGACTCAATGAAGCGCGAGATTGCTCAGTTCATGAATGAATGTGATGTCTGCAGAAGAGTGAAGGCAGAACACCAACGACCAGCTGGTGTCCTCCAACCTCTTGCCATTTCAGAATGGAAATTTGACAACATTGAGATGGACTTCGTGACTGGATTTCCAAAGTCCAAGCGTGGCAATGATGCTATCTTCGTTGTCACCGACAAACTCACTAAAGTGGCTCACTTGCTGCCTATCAAAGAATCCATCACAGCAGCTCAATTGGCAGAGCTTTATACCTCCCGGATTATCTCTCTACATGGCATTCCGGAGTTTATATCTTCGGATTGTGGCAGCATCTTCACCTCCAAGTTTTGGGATTCTTTTCAGAAGGCCATGGGTATCAACATCCGTTTCAGCACAGCTTTTCATCCTCAAACTAGCAGCCAAGTCGAGCGTGTCAATCAGATTCTCGAAGATATGCTCAGGGCTTGCGTTATCTCCTTTGGTATGAAGTGGGAAGATTGTCTTCCATATACCGAGTTCTCCTACAACAACAACTTCCAAGCGAGTTCGGGCAAGGCCCCACTTGAAATTCTCTATGGCAGGAAGTGTCGTACTCCTCTTAACTGGTCAGAGACTGGTGAACGTCAACTTCTTGGAAATGACTTGATCACAGAGGTAGAAGATATGTGCAAAGTCATTCGCGAGAATCTCAAAGCCGTGCAATCACACCAGAAGAGTTACTATGATAGTAAGCATCGTGATTTGGCTTTCGAGATCGGAGACCATGTTTACCTCTGCGTCTCTCCAATGAAAGGTACTCATTGCTTCGGTATCAAAGGGAAGCTTTCCCCTAGATACGTGGGTCCTTTCAAGATCGTCAGCAAGAGAGGCGATCTTGCCTATCAACTTGAGCTTCCCTCCAACTTTGCAAACATGCACGACGTGTTTCATGTCTCTCAGCTCCGCAAGTGCTTCAAGACCCCTGACCGCACCGTCAACTTTGAAGACATTGATCTCCAAGAAGACATGTCTTATCGTGAGCACCCAGTTGCTATTCTTGAAGAAACTGAGTGCAAGACTCGCAACAAGTCAATCAAATTCCTCAAAGTCAAGTGGTCACATCATTTCGACCATGAAGCCACCTGGGAACGCGAGGATCACCTCTGTTCTGAGTACCCGGAGTTTTTTCTAGTCCTAGATCTTGGGACGAGATCCTTTCGTAGTGGTGGAGTGTTGTAACACCCCGGATGTAATTTACCTTATTTGTACTCCAACTCTTACCGTTTCCGGCACTAAGTTATTTTATTTCCTCGTTGTCGGGTTTTTGTCTCCATGTGTTTTGTCTTTGTCATGCATCTCATATCATGTCATCATGTGCATTGCATTTGCATATGTGTTCGTCTCATGCATCTGAGCATTTTCCCCGTTGTCCGTTTCGCATTCCCGCGCTCCTATGTCCTCCGGTGGTCCTTTCTACCTCTTTTCGTGTCTGGGGGTTAAATGTTTTCGGATTGGACTGAGACTTGCCAAGTGGCCTTGGTTTACTACCAGTAGACCGCCTGTCAAGTTTCGTACCATTTGGACATCATTTGATACTCCAACGGTTAACCGAGGGACCGAAAAGGCCTCGTGTGTGTTGCAGCCCAACACCCTTCCAAACTAGGCCAAAACCCACCTAAACCCCTTCTATCATCTAGAGCGTTCGATCACGATCGCATGGCCGCAAACCGCACCTCATTTGGAGCTTCCTAGCTCCCTCTACCTATATTTAAAGGGCACCCCCTCAAAATTCGCGGTTCATTCTACCCCTAACCCTAGCTCCTCTTCCTCCCGCCGCGCCGGACGTGTCCGTTCCGGCCGGACAAAGCCGCTGCCGCCGCCCGCGGCGAATCAGCTCGTGCCACGTGGCCGCCGGCCGCCTCCCACTGACGCGGGCCCGCAGGCCCAGCGCCGGCCCTCCCCGCCGCCTATGCGGGCCGAGGAGCCTGACGACCGCGCCTCCATCGCCGCCTCCGCGCCCAACATCGCCTGCCGCCGCCACCGACCTCACCGGCGCCGCGGCCTCGTCACTCCCTTCCAGCGACCGCCGACCCCGCCCGACGACCGCGCCTCCACACCGACCTCGTCGCCCTTGCCGCCCCGACCGGATCCGACTAGGAGAGGACCGGATCCGGCGAGCCCCTCAACTCCAGCGACGCCCTGCCCCTTCTCCGGCGAGCCTGCCGCCAACTTAGGTTCGTGCGCCACTGCTACAGTGCCCGAACCCTAGATTCGGATCTGTTGACTTTCTTCCCCTCTTTCAGTTATTTTTTGCAATCTTTGACATGCCATAACTATGCATCCGTAGCTCCGATTTGTGCATGTAGCATATCAAAATGTTCGTCTCGACGAGGACATCATTTCATCTGATTGCATCATTTTCATTTGAGCTCAACTTAATGCCAGAAATGCTGTTGGAAGAGGGCTATGTGATGATTATGTCAGATCTGTTTCAGCAAATGGCCTTTTGTCATTTTTGCCATGATTAATGTGTGCATGCTATGATCCTGAGCTCAACATGTGTTTTGTAGAATGTCATGCCATCTTTACAGGGGTGTATGCCACGTATTTTTGTGATATTTGTGGTGACTAGCACAAGCATGCAAAGTAGCTTATTCAATGATGCTGATTTCAGGGACTTAGAATTTCACAAAGTCCTTGTCCTACTGTAATTTTTATGCCATATGTTCATGTTGTTTCCTAGTGATCCGTGCCTCTTTTGAGGATGATCACTAAGGACGTTTTGTTAATAATGTCGTGCTCTATCCATCCATGTATTTGTTTGCATTTATGGAGCAACCTAGCTTGAGTTAATCGATCTCTACATTTGCTATAAAATGTTCCTGGCAGATTGTTAACATGTTTAGCGATTTTGCCGAGCTTGTTGTTGATCCGTTCATGCTATGTTGTTTTTGCTGCCATGTCTAGCTTCTATGCCAGGTGTTCTTGATGGGTGTATGCTTAGTTTTTCATGCCATGCTCTGTAGTGAGTGCATCAAGCTCGTAAACATGCCTACTTCTTAACTATTTTGCATGCTCCAGTTTTTCACTAAGTCTGAATCTGTTTATGTTTTTGCTATGTTCACATGCTTGCAATTGTATTTTCTGATCCCTTTTGGCTCAAGATCACTAAGGGACTTTTGTTATATGCTTAGAGTACCTTCATGCCATGCATTGCTTTGCCATGTTATTTTCCAGCAGCATGTAGTTTTCATGCTCTAAAGATTGCTTCCTGATGATAAATTCCTAATATGCTGTTAATTTCACTAAGTCTGAAACCTGTTATCATTTTCACTTTTCACATGCTTGTTTGAACCTGTTAGTGGATGAATTAGCCGTAGCTCAGTGTTCATCTTTTGTTAAGCATCATGAGTGGATCCCTGCCATGAATTTTGTTGCTATGTTTGAGTGTTGTAACATATTTATCTTGATGCATTTAAGAGGCTACTTGCTGTTTATCGCAGACCGGTGCCATATTTGGTTTGCTTGCCATTTCCAAACCGTGCATCCGATTCCTGTGATCTTTATATCGATTTCAACAGAAATCAACTCACCTTTCCAGTGGCACTCTTGGTTTTCCAAGTTGAGGCCAGGTTTAATCATTCCTTTCCAAATCTTGCATATACATCACATATCGCATCCCGCATATCATACCATGTTTGCATCATGTTGTTTGAGTATTGCACGTGGTTGATTGTGTTCCTTTTCCTTGTTGTTCTTGCTTGGGTAGAGCCGGGAGATGAGTTCGTGAACAAGGAGCCCGTTGAGTTCGCTTATGAGGATCAAGGCAACTCTGAGAATTTTGCAGGCGAGATGATCATACCCTCGAAATCACTTCTATCTTTGCTTGCTAGATGCTCGCTCTTTTGCTATGCCTATGCTATGATACCTACCACTTTCTTATCATGCCTCCCAAATTTCCATGTCAAATCTCTAACCCACCATGTCCTAGCAAACCGTTGTTTGGCTATGTTACCGCTTTGCTCAGCCCCTCTTATAGCGTTGCTAGTTGCAGGTGAAGATTGGAGATCGTTCCTTATTGGAACATTGTTTATTGTTGGGATATCACCATATTATCTTGTTTTTCTTAATGCACCTATATACATGGTAAAGGGTGGAAGGCTCGGCCTTATGCCTGGTGTTTTGTTCCACTCTTGCCGCCCTAGTTTCCGTCATATCGGTGTTATGTTCCCGGATTTTGTGTTCCTTACACGGTTGGGTTATAAAGGGAACCCCTTGACAGTTCGCCTTGAATAAAACTCCTCCAGCAAGGCCCGACCTTGGTTTTACCATTCGCCACCTAGTCGTTTTTTGCCTTGGGTTTCGCGGACTCAAGGGTCATCTTTATTCTAATCCCCCGGGCCAGTGCTTCTCTAAGTGTTGGTCCAACCCAAAGCACCGTGCGAGGCCATCCCTTGGCAACTTGGGTTACGTTGGCTCCCGTACGCTTAGCTTATCTGGTGTGCCCTGAGAATGAGATATGTGCAGCTCCTATCAGGACTTGTCGGCACAGCGGGTGGTCTTGCTGGACTTGTTTTACCATTGTCGAGGATGTTTTGTAACCGGGATGCAGAGTCTGATCGGATTGTCTTGGGAGAAGGAATATCCTTCGTTGACCGTGAGAGCTTGTGATGGGCTAAGTTGGGACTCCCCTGCAGGGTTTTGAACTTTCGAAAGTCGTGCCTGCGGTTATAGGCAGATGGGAATTTGTTAATGTCCGGTTGTAGATAACATGATACTCAACTTAATTAAAATGCACCAACCGCGTGTGTTACCGTGATGGTCTCTTCGTGGCGGAGTCCGGGAAGTGAACTTGGTGTTGGAGTAATGCTTGACATAGGTTATTCTAGGATCACTTCTTGATCATAGTTGTTTAACCGTGCTTGTGCCTTCTCTTCTCGCTCTCTTTTGCGAATATGTTAGCCACCATATATGCTAGTCGCTTGCTGCAGCTCCACATCATACCTTTACCTTACCTATAAGCTTAAATAGTCTTGATCGCGAGGATGCGAGATTGCTGAGTCCCCGTGACTCACAGATTCCTTCCAAAACTAGATGCAGGGACCGATGTTAACGTTCCAGATGATATGACCGAGCTCAAGTGGGAGTTTGATGAAGACTCTCGTCGTTACTACCTGTCTTTCCAAGATGATCAGTAGTGGTGCCCAGTTGGGGCGATCGGGGACTTTGTCGCATTTGGGGATGATCTTTATTTTGGTTCCGTAGTCGGACCTTGAGTGTATTTGATGAATGTAATGAGTTATTTATGTATTTGTGTGACGTGGCGAGTGTAAGCCAACTATGTACATTTCCCCTTTATTTCTTTGCATGGGTTGTTGTGAAGATTACCTCACTTGCGATATTGCTTTCAATGCGGTTATGCCTCTAAGTCATGCTTCGACACGTAGGAGATATAGCTGCATCGAGGGTGTTACACCTCAACACAAACGTGTTCATGTTTTGGATTGGATCTTGAGTTCCTTGCTATCCAGCATAATTTCTTCTTTACCTTGGAGTATTACCATCTTTTATGTCAAGAAGGTCATGAGAATTGCTCCACCTCTTAAAAATGCTTAGTATATTGATACCTCTCACCATCACCATCCTTCTTGGTCTCCATGTTGATTTTAACCGGGATACCAACAAGTGAACGGTGTTGTTCGGATTCTGCCCTTCTAGCAACCCTATTGCTTGAAGTTAATGGTTGATAGCTTGATTCTTAGTCTATTGGTTATTGAATCATCATTCTATAATTGATCGTGCTACTTAGTCCATCCTTCCAGGTGCATGTTTCGATCAATGTTTACTCATGGATGTTCTCCTCGAACATACTTTGTTACCTACTTCGGTATGTCCAATATTATCTCCTAATTCAGATAATTGTGGAAATCCATCTTTTTGGAAACCTTGATGAATTGTCGCTGAGTCCATCAGCCACCTCCTCATCCTCTCCTTGGTTTACTGATGAACTTTTGTTTCGGAACTCGCTTCCATAGTTCATTTCCCGAGAATCTTACCATGTCATAGCATCAATCTGTGTTGCACATTTTCTTCTCAGGCATCTTGAGTCTGAGGTATCCTGACACCAATCAGATCTGAAACTCGGTCGGATATGATGGTTGGAACATTTTCCAAGAGTCATAGCATTGGTCTTCCAATAACCCAGTAAGGTGATGTCATGCCTAGCACACCTGGCCAGAGGACCTATTGCTATAGTATTCTATATGTTGTTCTTGATGGATCCTTTTTGTATCCAAAGTATGACCTTTGCTTGAAGACCATGTCAGTGCTATCTCAAAGCATGTCTGTGGTACTCTGATTTTCAATAAGAACATTTGAAGCTCAATGCTAAATTTTCTTTATCAATTATCCAAACACCGTTGTATGGTTAATGTCATGAAATTTCCCTCCCCTTACTTAAAGGGTTTTCTACTTTATATCCTGTCATGGAAATCATGCTCTGCCTTTCCTTGAGAGGGACATACTCTAATACTTGAGTATAAACAGATTTTCCTTTCCATTGTTCGGTTTAATCCGATAATCACATTTTCCTTTCCATTGGTTTGTTTAACCCTTCTTGTGATCTATATGATATAAGCAGTAATAACTCCCTGCTTATCAAAACACCTCGGTGTATAACTCTGTCAGTAAGACCCTGTTACTATTGTTGATAACATTCCGGTAACCACTGATGGACGAGAACTTTGCTTATGGGTTCGCCTCGTTTCAATGAGCAGGAAAGTGGTTCTGTTCATCCCTCGCCCTTGGTACCAATGTTGTTTCTGACATAACTGACAGTCTATTCTCCGACATGACTTGCTATCATGATCGTGCAAGATGACATCACCCTTTCTACCTTTTAACCCACATGGTGGGCCCATAACCCACAGTTCCCAGCATCAAAACCTGACTCTCCTGTACACCTATGTTTCCAGAGTTATTTCTCACGCTTAGCTTCATGTGTAATTTATGGGCAACCTTCCTAGTGATCTATCCTGGTACCAGACGCAATACTTATTCTTGTTGCTCTGGACCCCCTTTCACACTTTGTTCAAACAACGAACGATCACCTATCCGCTTGAAACTTCTTATTGCACCTTCTTACCTTGCTCTCGATGACTTCCTTGAATATCAACTCGAGAGATGCCTCTATGCCTAGTTCACTGAGATAGCCCTCAGGTACCTAACATGTGTTGTGCTCCGTCCTTCCCGAGTCTTCCCCTTATCTTTTCCGTAAGTACGATGGAGATCTTGAGGAAAGGATGCCGGCTTCATCATGATGACCTGAAGCAGAGAAATGAAGACATCAACACACTAGATTGACCTCTTTGAGAAGAGAAACCAAGACCAATAAGACTCGTTAGAATTTTGGAACCAAATCCCTTCCCCCCTTAACCCCCTCTTAAATTTTGGGACGAGATTTCTTGTAGTGGAGGATAATTGTAACGCCTGCATAATTAAGCTACAGTAATCCCAGTATTATTGAAGCCACGTCACCATGTTTACTGTTGTTAATCTCGTGTTAGTTCAAAACCGATTCGGAATTCAAATTTGAAATAAAGTGAAACGATAAAAGTTTTCAAACTTTAAAACTGAAATGTTCTAAATGGGTCAAATATATCGTAAGTAATTATGGTAGAAAAAGCACATTCCTATAAAAACTTTAAATGGCTTAAATAATTAAACAGTAGGTAAAACATTTAAATAAATGCCTTCTGTATTTTATAAAATAATAAACTATTTATTTAGTTGCCCAAAAATTAGTGGGGTAATAGCATAACTATTGATACTAAATTAGGACTTGATTTTCTATTTTATAAAACTAAAATAATTTAAATCTAAAATAAAAACAGAGGAGAAAAAAATAAAAGAAAGAAGAACCCTCCCCCCTGCTGGGCCGTGGCCCTGCTAGCCGCCGGGCCAACCAGGCCGGCCCAGCCGCGCCCCTCCTTACTCCCCCCACCGGAACCCTAAACGGCTACCCCCACTTCCCCACTTCCTCCCGATCCATTATCCACCCCCGCTCCCCGATCTGGATCGGGAGGACCCCGACATCGACGCCGCCGCCGCCGTCCGGAGTGTCCACCTCGCCGGACCAATTCGGCGTAGCCCCGCCGCACGCGTCCCCGTCCTCCTCTGTGACACCCGAATAATTAAGCTACAATAACCTCTAGTAATGATGCCACGTCACCACGGTTGCTATTGAAAAACTTGCGTTGATTCAAACCCCGTTCAAAATTTAAAATTTAATTAAAGTCAAAAATTGTTTCTTCAAACTACAAAACAAAAATGTTCTCTAAGAATTTGTCATGATGAAAACAACCTCTTTTGGATTGCCAAGATGCCCCTGGGAATTAACTTATTGGTCTAGCAGCAATTAAAATTGGCCTTTCCAATTTCTAAAAATGGCTAGACAACTCCTTTTGGCCCCAAACTTTTGGTGCCATCTAATATTGTTGTCCTTGATTTAAGTGCAAAGTTTTACAAGTAACAAAGCTCATTTGGTAGCTAGAATAAATAGAAAACAGTAGCGAAAATGTAAAACAATAAAATAATAGAAAATGAATAAAGCCTATTGTGCCACTGGGCCATAAGTGGCCTCAGCACACAAGGCCCAGCACACCAATAGCCATCCTCCTCCCTGTTCACAACAGGAGGTCGTGGCACGCATCCGACAACCATGGCCCCGGCTATGGATGCGTGTTGGACATCATGCGGCTTACCCGGGCGCCTACTTGACGCCCCGAGCTCCCCTCTCTCTCCCTTGTAACCCTAGCCCCAAATTCCCTCTCCCTCGCTCATATCTGACGACCTATAAGAGGCCGAACTCGCAGTCGTCGTCATCGTCGTCGATCCCGCGGCCAGCAGTCTCCATTCGTCGCCCCAAGACGTCACGGAGCTCCACCATCATCGTTTCCGTCGCCCTCGCCTTTCGGTTGGAGCTGGACGGCCTGCTGCCTGGCCATCACGCAGTCTTCTCCGCCACGGCTGCTGCATCTCGTCCACCAGTGCGACGCGTCTGGCCACCCTTGCGCATTCCAACCATGTGCACGAGTTCCACC
>NC_057803.1:377635303-377741032 GCF_018294505.1 Triticum aestivum | reverse complement strand
CTTTTCCCCTGCTCGATCCGCACCGTAGCCGTCGTCCCTGAGCCCATCTTGGCCGCAGCCGTGGACCTGCTTCCACGAGCGCCTACCCACGCCCAGCCCTGCGTCCAGCAGCGCCCTTGGCTGCACGCTTGTGCGGCTCACCCACGCCCCGCGTCTACCCCGTACACGCGCGCCCGTGCGCTGTTGCTCGTGTTGCTTGACCACTCCACTGATGCTAGTTGTTGTTGCTACTCTACTTCTGCTGCTGCTTGTCGCATCGCCCACGCCTGGCCTCGAGGTCGACTGCTGTCGCTACTAGCGTTGCTCCGCTACTGGTGCTGCTGCTTGCCGCTACGCCGACGTTGCTTTCCCCTGCTGCTACTAGCGCGGTGAACTGATGCTGCTCAAGTTGCTGCTCTGCTACTCCCACTAACTGCTAGCGCTGCGTGCTCATGCTACTGCTGGTTGCTTCGACGACTGCTGCCACTGCTGACCATGGCCACAACCATGGCGAGGGTGGTGTGTGTTGTGTGTGATGTGTGTGTGTTCTGCGTGTTGTGTGTGCGTGCAGCTGGCCGTGGTCGTGTGCGTCCGTGTGTTCTGTGTTGCCTTGTGCAGCGTGCTGTGTGTGCGCCGTACGTGTGGCCGGCTGGGCTATGCCCAGTAATGGCCTGCCCTTACTTATATTAGTACTACTAGTAGGTTTTAATTAGTGCTAAGTTAGTCTAGTAGGAGGTGACATGTAGGCCCCCATTAAATAAATTAGATTTATTTTATTGTTTAGATAAATAGTCTATGACATGTGGCCACACATGCCCTTTTGACTAGTCAAATTGACTTGGACAATTCGGATTAAACTAAATATAATAAATTCAGAAATTTCAGAAAATACTTAAAACTTTGGAAAATCATAGAAAATTAACCGTAACTCCGACGGAATAACTTAGTACATGAAAGTTGCTCAGAACGACGAGACGAATCTGGATACGCAGCCCGTTCGTCCACCACACATCCCTAGCATTGCGAACACGCAACTTTTCCCCTTTGATTCATTTGTCCGAAAACACGAAACTCTGGGGATACTTTCCCGGATGTTTTCCCCCTTCGTCGGTATCACCTCCTACCGTATCAAGTCATCTAACACCACGTATTGCCATGTTACGCCTTGTGATGCTTTGCTTGCTCTACTATTTATTGCGTTCCCCCTTCGTTACTTCTTTTCGGTAGACCCATAGACTGTCGGCGACCCTAGTTCGACTACGTTGTTGACGACCCCTACTTGCCAGAGCAACCAGGCAAGCCCCCCCATGATCAACCCGATATCTCCTATTCTTGTCTCTACTACTTGCATTAGAGTAGTGTAGCATGTTACTGCTTTCCGTTAATCCTATTCTGATGCATAGTCTGTCTTTGCTATTATTGTTGATACCTTACCCGCAATCCTAAATACTTAGTATAGGATGCTAGTTTATCATCAGTGGCCCTACATCCTTTTCAATCTACCATGCTATACTATCGGGTCGTGATCACGTCGGGTGTTGATCACGATTATATACTATACATATTACACATGATACATGTTGTGACTAAAGTCGGGTCGGCTCGTTGAGTACCCGCGGTTGATTCACGAATTGTGGGCTGAAAGGACATACTTTCTCGATGGCCCTCTGTGTGGATCTTTGTGGCGGAGCGACATGGCAGGTTGAGACCACCTAGGTGAGAGGTGGGTCTGGCCCTGGTCGGCGTCTGTGGTTACTTCAAAATAACACGCTTAAAGAGATCTTGGTATTTGATCTGAGTCTGGCCACTGGCCTATACGCACTAAACAACTACGCGGGAACAATTATGGGCAGTCGACGTCGTGGTATCAGCTGAATCCTTCGTGATGTCAGCGACTAAGCGACACGCGCTGGGTTGGACTGCGTAACGCAACTTCCTTCGTAATGGAGGTTGCTAGGTCTGCTCACCGGCCGCGTATGCACCGTGCAGGTATGCAATGGCCCCAGACCCCAGTGCGCATAGGTTTTAAACCGGCGTGCTGACCTCTCTGTTGTGCCTAGGTAGGGCTGGGACGTGTTGATCTTCCGAGGCCGGGCATGACCTAGGAAAGTGTGTCCGACCAAAGGGGATCGAGCTTGTTGGGAAATGTGGTGCATCCCTGCAAGGAAGTTGATCTATTCGAATAGCTGTGTCCCTCGGTAAAAGGATGATCTAGAGTTGTACCTCGACCTTATGACAACTAGAACCGGATACTTAATAAAACACACCCTACCAAGTGCCAGATACAACCAGTGATCGCTCTCTCACAGGGCGACGAGGGAAGGATCACTGGGTAGGCTTATGCTATGCGATGTTACTTGGTTATCTTACCATCTACTCTCTTCTACTACTTCAAGATGGAGGCTTCTAGAAGCGTAGTCTTCGATAGGACTAGCTATCCCCCTCTTATTCTATCATTCTGCAGTTTAGTCCACATATTCTACCCCTTTTATTGATACCAATGCATATGTAGTGTAGCTCCTTACTTGCGAGTACTTTGGATGAGTACTCACGGTTGCTTTGCTCCCCCTTTTTCCCCCTTTCTATATCCGATTGTTGCGACCAGACGTTGGAGTCCAGGTGCCAGACGCCACTGTCGATGACGATTGCTACTACTCGGGAGGTGCCTACTACTACGCGGAGGCCGCTGACGACGACCAGGAGTAGTTTAGGAGGATCCCAGGCAGGAGGCATGCGCCTCTTTCGATCTGTATCCCAGTTTGTGCTAGCCTTCTTAAGGCAAACTTGTTTAACTTATGTCTGTACTCAGATATTGTTGCTTCCGCTGACTCGTCTATGATCGAGCTCTTGTATTCGAGCCCTCGAGGCCCCTAGCTTGTAATATGATGCTTGTATGACTTATTTTATTTTTAGAGTTGTGTTGTGATATCTTTCTGTGAGTCCATGATCTTGATCATACACGTTTACGTGTATGATGTAACGCCCCGAGACCGATGTGCTAGGTGTCTTCCAGTTATTCGCTGTTGTTGCCTTGTCATTGCTTGCGTGTCATGCATCTCATATCATGTCATCATGTGCATTGCATTTGCATATGTGTTCGTCTCATGCATCCGAGCATTTTCCCTGTTGTCCGTTTTGCAATCTGGCGCTACTATGTCACCCGGTGTCCCTTTCTACCTCTTTTCATGTGCGAGTGTTAAACGTTTTCGGATTGGACCGAGACTTGTCATGCGGCTTTGGTTTACTACCGGTAGACTGCCTGTCAAGTTTCGTGCCATTTGGACTTCGTTTGATACTCCAACAGTTAACCGAGGGACGAAAATGCCTCGTGTGTGTTGCAGCCCAACACCCCTCAAAAGTGGCCCAAAACCCACCTAAACCTCCTCCATAATCTCGGTCGTTAGATCACGATCGCGTGGCCGAAAACTGCACCTTATTTGGACTCTCCTAGCTCCCTCTATCTATAAATATGTGCATCTCCCCCAAAATGCGGGCCTAAACCTAGATCAACTCCTCTTCCGCGCGTCCAGACGCATCTGCGCCGCGCCGGACATGTCCGCCGCTCGCCTCCACGTCGCCCCGGCCTATCGTGGGCTGCCATGTCATCGCCACCACCGCCCACGGGCCTATCCGCGCCGGCCACGTCGTCCCTGCCGCCGTCTCCACCGCGCGAGGCCTGCGGAGCCCGCAGCCGGCCCGCGGGGCCCATCTGCCACCGCCGCCTGAGCCCACGGGAGCCCGGATCTGCGCCGCCCGGGCCTCCCCTGCACCGCCGCTTCGCGCCTCGCCGCCGGCCGCCGCCGCGCGTCTGCCCCGCCGCCTCGGGCGCCCCGCGCCGCCGTCGATCTCCGCCGCCTCCGCGCCGGATGCCTGCGCGCCGCCCAGTGCCGCCGACCGCCGCCTTCGTTCCTCTGTCGCCGAGCTCCGGTAGCTCCGCCCCGCGCCGGAAGTCCGCGCCCCACCGCCGTTCGTCGCCGCCTCCCCGTTCCACCTCGTCGGCGAAGACACTCCGCGCCGACCCGCAGCTCCGGTCGGTCTCCACCTCGCAGCTCCGGCCACCACCACCAAGTCCGGCGACTCCTTCCTCCAGCGAGTGCCTCGAAGTCCATGCCCTAGATCTCATATCTGGAATCTTCCCCCAGTTGACTTTTCCCTCCAAACTCTAAACTTTTGGTATATTTCAACGCATCATAACTCTGTCATCGTAGCTCCGATTCGTGCGTGTAGCATATCAAAATGTTCGTCTCGACGAGTACATCATTTCATCTCATTGCATCATTTCCATTTGAGCTCATCTTGATGTCCAAAATGCTGTTGGAAGAGAAGAGGGCTATGTGAGGAAAGTTGCAGATCTGTTTCAGCAAATGGCCTTTTGTCATTTTTGCCATGATTAAGGTGTGCATGATATGATATTGAGCTCTAGATGTGTTTTTTCATATGCCATGCCATCTTTACAGGGGTGTATGCCATGTATTTTTGTGATATTTGTGGTGACTAGCACAAGCTTGCAAAGTAGCGTAATCGTTGATGCTGATTTCAGGGACTTAGAATTTCACTAAGTCCTTGTCCTGTTATTGTTTTTATGCCATATGTTCATGTTGTTTCCTAGTGATCCGTGCCTCTTTTGAGGATGATCAGTAAGGATGTTTTGTTAATATTGTGGTGCTCTATCCATTCATGTCTTTGTTTGAAATTATGGAGCAACCTAGCTTGAGTCAATCGAGCTCTACTTTTGCTATAAATTGTTCCTAGCAGATTGTTAACATGTTTAGCGATTTTGCCGAGGGTGTTGTTGTTGATCCGTGCATGCTATGATGTTGTTCTTGCCATGTCTAGCTTCTATGCCATGTCTTCTTGATGGGTGTATGCTTAGTTTGTCATGCAATGCCTCGTAGTGAGTGCATCGAGCTTGTAAACATGCCTACTTGTTAATCTGTTTTTGTTTTTG
The DNA here is from genome assembly GCF_018294505.1 of Triticum aestivum. Classification (NCBI taxonomy): domain Eukaryota; kingdom Viridiplantae; phylum Streptophyta; class Magnoliopsida; order Poales; family Poaceae; genus Triticum; species Triticum aestivum. The sequence goes on along the minus strand of NC_057803.1, from coordinate 377,736,105 downwards.
CTATGTTCACATGCTTGCAATTGTATTTTCTGATCCCTTTTGGCTCATGGTCACTAAGGGACTTTTGTTATATGCTTAGAGTAGCTTCATACCAAGCCTTGCTTTGCCATGATATGTTCCTGTAGCATATAGTTATCGTGCTCTAAACATTGTTTCCTGATGATAAATTCCTGACATGCTGTTAATTTCACTAAGTCTGAAACCTGTTATCATTTGCACTTTTGCCATGCTTGTTTGAACCTGTTAATGAATGAATTAGCCATAGCTCAGTGTTCATCTTTTGTCAAGATTCATGAGTGGATCCCTGCCATGTATTTTGTTGTCATGTTTGAGTGCTGTAGCATATTCATCTTGATGCATTTAGTTGGTCACTTGTTGATTATGGCAGACCGGTGCCATATTTGTTTTGCTTGCCATTTCCAAACCGTGCATCCGATTCCGGTGATCTTTATATCGATTTCAACCGAAATCACCTCCCCTTTCCAGTGGCACTCTTGGATTTCCATGTTGAGGCCAGGTTCAATCATTTCTTTTCAAATCATGCATATGCATCACATCCCGCATCCCGCATATCATGCCATGTTCCTGTGTGGTTGTTTACTATGTTGTGTGCTTCTTTCTGGTGTTGCTTCTTCGGGTTGGTTCCGATAACGTCGCATTTGTGAGGATTCGCTCGACTACCTCCGTTTGTCTTCTTCATGGACTCGTTCTTCTTCCTTGCGGGATCTCAGGCAAGATGACCATACCCTCAAAATCACTTCTATCTTTGCTTGCTAGATGCTCGCTCTTTTGCTATGCCTATGCTGTGATAACTACCACTTGCATATCATGCCTCCCATATTGTTAATACAAGCCTCTAACCCACCTTGTCCTAGCAAACCGTTGTTTGGCTATGTTACCGCCTTGCTCAGCCCCTCTTATAGCGTTGTTAGTTGCAGGTGAAGATTGGAGCTTGTTCCATGTTTGGAACATGGATATTTTTGTTGGGATATCACAATATCTCTTATTTAATTAATGCATCTTTATACTTGGTAAAGGGTGGAAGGCTCGGCCTTATGCCTGGTGTTTTGTTCCATTCTTGCCGCCCTAGTTTCCGTCATATCGGTGTTATGTTCCCGGATTTTGCGTTCCACACACGGTTGGGCTATAATGGGAACCCCTTGACAGTTCGCCTTGAATAAAACTCCTCCAGCAAGGCCCGACATTGGTTTTACCATTCGCCACCTAGCCTTTTTCCCTTGGGTTAGGCCAGCCCAAGGGTTATCTTTATTTTAACCCCCCGGGCCAGTGCTTGTCTAAGTGTTGGTCAGAAACAGAGCCACTTGCGGTGCCACCTCGGGGAAACTTGAGGGCTGGCTTTAGCTATACGTAGTGTTCATCTAGTGTTACCCTGAGAACGAGATATGTCCAGCTCCCATCAGGATGTTGGTGCATCGGGAGGTCTTGCTGGACTTGTTTTACCATTGTCGAGGATGTCTTGTAACCGGGATGCAGAGTGTGATCGGATTGTCTTGGGAGAAGGAATATCCTTCGTTGACAGTGAGAGCTTGTGATGGGCTAAGTTGGGACACCCCTACAGGGATTTGAATTTTCGTAAGTTGTGCCCACGGTTATGGGCAGATGGGAATTTGTTAATGTCCGGTTGTAGAAAACCTGAAGTTGATCTTAATTAAAATACATCAACCGCGTGTGTAACCGTGATGGTCTCTTCTCGGCGGAGTCCGGGAAGTGAACACGGTGTTGGAGTTATGCTTGACGTAGGTTGTTCTAGGATCACATCTTGATCATAGTTCATCGATCGTGCTTTGCCTTCTCTTCTCGCTCTCATTTGCGTATGTTAGCCATCAAATATGCTAGTCGCTTGCTGCAACTCCACCTCATACTTTTACCCTTCCTATAAGCTTAAATAGTCTTGATCGCGAGGGGGTGAGATTGCTGAGTCCCTGTGACTCACAGATACTTCCAAAACCAGTTTGCAGGTGCCGATGTTACCGAGCAGATGGCGCAACCAAGATCAAAGAGGAGCTCTATGAAGATCTTGTCCTTTACGTTGTTCCGTTTGATCAGTAGTGGAGCCCAGTTGGGACGATCGGGGATCTGTGTAGCATTTGGGGTAGTCTTCTTTTATTTTGGTTCCGTAGTCGGACCTTGATTGTATTTGGGTGATGTAATGCTTTATTCATGTAATTGTGTGAAGTGGCGATTGTAAGCCAACTATGTATCTCTTTCCCTTATGTATTACATGGGTTGTGTGAAGATTACCTCACTTGCGACATTGCTTTCAATGCGGTTATGCCTCTAAGTCATGCTTTGACACATAGGAGATATAGCCGCATCGAGGGCGTTACATATGATTAGTGTACGATTGAACCGGGGGCGTCGCAAGTTGGTCTCAGAGCCGACTGCCTGTAGGAATCCCCCTTTCCAACTCCTTGGCCGAAGTTGAGTCTAGTCACAAAAAAACTTTTAATAACATGGCTGTGTGGCTTACGGGCCCACGTCGCCATTGGGTGGTATTAGGATCTTTTATTCCTCGTCTATACTCTGGGATTCTGATATCTCTTCTACTCGGGTAAAATGAATTTTGCTAAATCTAACATTAGGATCTCGTGGTCGCTTTCACCCGGAGAGCACCTCATTACCGATGATCGTCTGCTGCACCACAAGATTCCGAGGATACTCTGTGATGTTCTCTCGAGACTTTGTGCCATCGCTTTTATAATTGCCATCCATCGTTAAACCTCTATGGATAACCACGTACACTTGCCTTTCATACAATCATTCCCCATTGATCTTGTTATTATAAGCGACCTCGAAATCCTCTGTATTGTTCCGAGAATACTTTGTGCCTAGTGCCTTGTAGTTCTTTGCCACGTGAATACCCCTAAGGTTAATTCCTCGCACTTACCGAGTATACGCTCATCCCCAGTTGTCCATATGTTTCACAAAGTCTTCGAAATACCATTCGATCTTCCAAAAATCCTCAGCAACCTATTGCTTTGGAATTTCTTGCTTGCTTTCATTATGATTAATCCCATAAGTATGGTAATCTTATTGGCATCCTTTGTCATTATCATTTGAGTCCGTTGATTCAATATGTTGCGAATGCCCGCAATCCTTAATCAGACCCTAGAATTTGTTCTTTCGGCCTCAGACGTCACTTCGGACATGAGTTGGCTCTCAGAAAATCAAACCTTGATTGATTGTTGATCTATGACTATTCAACTTATTTATCTTTTGATCAGAGCCTCTGCTTCTGATTCCCCGATTTGGAAATAATATTCTGTTGTATCTAAGCATTGAAGTTATCCACATATTTCTACAATCTGATGCCCTTGCATTACTTCTTCTGTTTGAACATTGATACTCACGTCAGATCCCTTATGGACCACCAGATCCTTGGTTTGATTATTATCCGACAGTGCCCTCATATTTAATCACCTTGTGAGTTCTTCCCTAATACATGATGCCTTTGGTAAATTGCATCCTCTTCTTTTGCCAACCATGCTCTACCTTCGAGCTTGTAATATTTACTCTTTAAGTTGGTGGTATATGTTCCTAAGATGCCCCGATGGGTTGAACCAATGCCTTCCCTAATCTGTTTGAACCCATAAAGTTTTCATGAGTCATACTCTTCTCGTGCTTCGCCAGATAAAATTTCAACACTTCAACTTCTTTGAAGATGAGAAGTGAATGAAAGGTTATGCATTAAAGAAGTGGGAGTCGACCTTGGACTTTGTGTTCATGCCCATGGAAACGGTGTAATCCTATCATGGAAGCTTCTTGTAATAATAACTATTTCCTTGATATAATATCATCTGGTATATGTGAATTGATCCTTTGCAATCGTGGTTCTGACCATGATTGTTCTCCTTTGATTCCATTTCTCAGACAAGATGAAGTACTTGTCTTCTGAAGATCATTTCACGTGTCCACCCTCTACTCTGCTCTACCGTCGAGTATTACACTCTTGTATCTTGAGAATATCATTTAACTGCATAACTTCTTATGGGTTCTTCATCAACTGTTATTTCTCACCGATTCCAAATTTCCTGGGTTCTGGTTTGTCGTCAACCGAGAGCACCAAATTGTGAATCGATTCCGCACTCCGATTCAATAAAGTAATTTTTGTTGCTTATGAGTTTAATAATCCTTCAAGTCACCCCAAGCCTTATCAGCTATATCATTATCATGCTAAATTTTAATTGTGCTACCTGGTCCTTATCCCTGGGGCACAAATAATGACGATGAGCTAATCTTACGTCGATCTCCCTCGTCATATCATTTCTCCTTGAACAACAAACTTGATTTTGAGTTTGTGTGGTACCCATGGTTCCAATAACCTTTCGCTTCATCATTCCTTTAATTTGATGTCATCGCCGATCGATTACATCTTCATGAAATCTCTCGACAAATATGTCGTGATCATCATCAACATTGTGACTCCTTCCAGGATATAAATCTAATGCATAATTGTAAGTGCCATCCTCGTCCCTTGGTAATTTGTGTTACCATCGGCAACGTCATTTCTCTCCCTCCAACACCAACTTGTTTATGTTTTGTGTAGTACCTCGAGTTCCTTTCTACCCAGCTTGTGTCTTGTTCTACTTTGGCGTATTACCATCTATTATGTCAAGGAGGTCATGGAAATTTCACCACCTCTTGAGAATTATTGATACAAGTGATACTTATCACCATCACCATTCTTTTTCTTGGTCCCCGTGTTGTTTCTAACCGGAAAACCGACAATTGAACTATGATGTGCGAATTCAAAACTTCTAGGAAACCTATTGCTTGAAAGTTATGAATGATAGTATCTTTCTTCATGTGTTGATTACTGAATCACCATTCTAAAAATTGATCAGGCTACCTATGGCCATATTTCGAGTACACCTTTCAACCAGTGTTTAATTGTGTATGTTTTCCTCGAGCATACCTCATTATATCATTGAACTGACTAATGTTATCTTCTTGTTCACATAATTGTGGAAATCCATCTTTTTCGAAATCTCAATGAATTGTCATTGAGTCCATCAGCCACGTCCTCCTCCTCTCCTTGGCTTAACGATAAACTCTTGTTTCTTAACTCGCTTCCATAGTACATTTCCCGAGAATCTTACAATGTCGTCTCGTCAATTGTGTTGCACCTTTTCTTCCCAGGCATCCTTAGTCTGAGGTATCCTGACACCAATCAGATCGGAACCTCGGTCAAATATGATGGTTGGGACATATTTCCAAGAGTTATAACGTTGGTCCTTATATATCGGTAAGGTGATGTCATGCCTATCACACCGGGCCGGAGGACTGTTGTTATAGTTTCCTGTTTAGCAAGGTTAACCATTCTTCCATGAGGACATTGTAAGGCTTATTCTATAAGTTGTTCCTGATGAGTCCTTTGTGTATCCAAAGTCAGACCTTTGCTTGAAGACCATGTAATGCTATCTCGAAGCATGTCACTGGTACTCCAGTTTTCAATAAGAACATTTGAAGCGTGATGCTAAATTTTCCTTACCAATTATCCAAACACTGTTGTATTGGTAATGCCATGAAATTCCTCTCCCCGTACCCAAATGGTTTTCTACTTTCTATCCTGTCATGGATATCATGCTCCGTTTGTCCTTACGGAAGTATATACTCCTGAAATATGTGTTTAAACACATTTTCCTTTCCATTTTTTTCTGTTTAATCTGATAATCGCATTTCCTCTCCATTGTTTTGTTTAACATTTCTTGTAACCTGACTTAGCTAAGCAGAGATAATTCCCTCCTTAGTTGAGCACCTCATTGTACTACTCTGTCACTAAAGACCCTATTACTTTTGTTGATGACCTTCCAGTAACCATCGATGGACGGGAACTTTCCCTATTGGTCCACCTCGTTCAACGAGCAGGAGAATGGTTCTCTTCATCCCTCGCCCTTGATACCGATGTTGTTCATGACATAACTGATAAGCTATCCTCTGACATGCCTTGTTATCATGACTCTGCAAAATATCACTGCCCTTTCTACTTTTAACCTACATGGTGGGCCCATAACCCATAGTTCCACATGATCGAAACCTGACGCTCCTGTACACCCTGTTGTCCAAGTTATTCCTCGCGCTTGACTTCGTATATAATTCACGGGCCACCTGTCTAGTGATCTATTCTGGTATCAGACAAAATACTTACTCCCATTTCTCCAAACCCCTTTCAGGCTTCATTTCTGGCATCGAACGATTGCTTGCTCGCTTGAAACTTCTCAGGGAACCTTCTTACTTTGCTCTCGACATCTTCTTAAACTTCAATTCGAGAGTTACTTCCGCCACCTTTCCTGATGTTATCTACCAGATAAGCAACATTGTAGTGGTTTGTTCTTCGGAAGTTACCCCTTATCCTTCATACGTAAGTTGGAGTTCCCGAGGAAAGGATGTCAACTGCATCATGATGACCTGAAGCAGGGGAATGGAGTCATCAACGTGATGGATCGACCTCTTCAAGAAGAGCAACTAAGACCGAGAACACTCGCTAGAACTTCGTAACCAGAACCACCCCACCTTACGCTTCTTAAATCCTGGGACGAGATTTCTTGTAGTGGAGGAGAATTGTGACGTCCGGATAATTAAGCTACAATAACCTCTAGTAATGATGCCACATCACCGCGGTTTCTATTGATAAACTCGCGTTGATTCAAACCCCATTCAAAATTCAAAATTTAAATTAAAGTCAAAATATTTTTTTCTTCAAACTACAAAACAAAAATGTTCATAATTTGGAAAATGTTCTCTAAAAATTTGTCATGATGAAAACAACCTCTTTTGGATTTTCAAAATGCCCCTGGGAATTAACTTATTGGTCTAGCAACAATTAAAATTGGCCTTTCCAATTTCTAAAAATGGCTATACTACTCCTTTTGGCCCCAAACTTTTGGTGCCATCTAATATTGTTGTGCTTGATTTAAGTGCAAATTTTTACAAGTAACAAAGCTCATTTGGTAGCTAGAATAAATAGAAAATAGTAGCGGGAATGTAAAACAATAAAAGAATAGAAAATGAATAAAGCCTATTGTGCCACTGGGCCACAAGTGGCCTCAACACACAAGGCCCAGCCCACCAAGAGCCATCCTCCTCCCTGTTCACAACAAGAGGTCGTGGCACGCATCCGACCACCATGGCCGCGGCTGTGGATGCGTGTTGGACATCCTGCGGCTTACCCCGGCGCCTACTTGACGCCCCGAGCTCCCCTCTCTCTTCCTGGAAACCCTAGTCCCCAAATCCCCTCTCCCTCGCTCATATCTGACGACCCGGAAGAGGCCGAACTCGCAGTCGTCGTCATCGTCGTCGATCCCGCCGCCACCAGTCTCCATTCGTCGCGCCAAGACGTCAAGGAGCTCCACCATCGTCGTCTCCGTCGCCCTCGCCTTTCGGTTGGAGCTCGGACGGCCTGCTGCCTTGCCATCGCGCGGTCTTCTCCACCACAGCTGCCGCATCTCGTCGACGAGCGCGACGCGTTCGGCCACCCATGTGCCTTCCAACCATGTCCACGAGCTCCACCGTGAGTTCTTCTCCCGACCCCCCCCCCCCCCCCCCCATTTCCCCTTCTCGATCCGCGTCGTAGACGTCGTCCCCGAGCCCATCTTGGCCGCGGCCGTGGACCTGCTCCCGCGCGCGCCTGCCCGCGCCCAGCCCCGCATCCAGCTGCGCGCTTGTGCGGCTCACCCACGGCCCATGTCTACCCCGTACATGCGCGCCCGTGCGCTGTTGCTCGTGTTGCTTGACCGCTCCACTGATGCTAGTTGATGCTGCTACTCTGCTTCTACTGCTGCTGGTCGCGTCGCCCACGCCTGGCCTCGAGGTCGCCTGCTGCCGCTACTAGCGTTGCTCCGCTACTGGTGCTGCTGCTTGCTGCTACACCGACGTCGCTCGCCCCTGCTGCTACTAGCGTGGTGAACTGATGCTGCTCAAGGTGCTACTCTGCTGCTCCCACTAACTGCCAGCGCTGCGTGCTCATGCTACTGCTGGTTGCTTCGACGGCTGCTGCCACTGCTGACCATGGCCACGGCCATGGCCAAGGGTGGCGTGTGTTGTGTGTGCGTGAGTGTGTGTGATGTGTGTGTGCTCTTCGTGTTGTGTGTGCGTGTAGTTGGCTATGGTTGTGTGCGTCCGTGTGTTGTGTGTTGCCTTCGGGAAAATATCTAGTGCTACCAATCTTTAGGTGCTACCATGATACAAGATTTTGGGCCGTCGGATTCTCAGATCAAACGGCTCTCAACAACTCTGCAACGTTTGCAAAAAAGCCTACAAGGAGTCCAAAAATCACGCACAGGTCCAGTTGATCCCACATCTCCTAGATGTCGTCCGTTTTAAGAATCCGACGGCCCAGATGCCCGTATCACGGTAGCATCTAAGTCTTGGTAGCACCAGATACTCTCCCCCTTGCCTTGTGCAGCATGGTGTGTGTGCACCGGGCGTGTGGCCGGCTGGGCTATGCCCGGTAATGGCCGGCCCTTACTTATATTAGTACTACTAGTAGGTTTTAATTAGTGCTAAGTTAGTCTAGTAGTAGATGACATATAGGCCCCAATTAAATAAATTAGATTTATTTAATTGTTTAGATAAATAGTCTATGACATGTGAGCCACACATGCCATTTTGACTAGTCAAATTGATTTGGTCAATTTGTATTAAACTAAATATAATAAATTCAAATTTTTAGAGAATACTTAAAACTTTGGAAAATTATAGAAAATTAACCGTAACTCCGATGGAAAAACTTGTTGGGGAACGTAGTAATTTTAAAATTTTCCTACGCACACGCAAGATCATGGTGATGCACAGCAACGAGAGGGGAGAGTGTTGTCTACGTACCCTCGTAGACCGAAGCGGAAGCGTTGACGCAATGTAGAGGAAGTAGTCGTACGTCTTCCCGATCCGACCGATCCAAGCACCGTTACTCCGGCACCTCCGAGTTCTTGGCACGCGTTCAGCTCGATGACGATCCCCGGGCTCCGATCCAGCAAAGCGTCGGGGAGGAGTTCCGTCAGCACGACGACGTGGTGACGATCTTGATGTTCTACCGTCGTAGGGCTTCTTCTAAGCACCGCTACAATATGACCGAGGTGGAATATGATGGAGTGGGGCACCGCACACGGCCAAGGAACGATCACGAATATCAACTTCTGTCTCTCTGGGGTGCCCCTGCCTCCGTATATAAAGGACTAAAGAGGGGGTGCGGCCGGCCTAGGAGAGGCGCGCCAGGAGAGTCCTACTCCCTCTGGGAGTAGGATTCCCCCCCCCCCAATCCTAGTTGGAATAGGATTCGCGGAGGGGGGGAAAAGAGAGAGAGAGGCCGGCCCCCTCTCCTTGTCCTATTCGGACCAAGGGAGGGGAGGGGCGCGCGGCCCATGTTGGGCTGCCTCTTCTCTTTTCCACTAAGGCCCACTATGGCCCATATAGCTCCCGGGGGGTTCCGGTAACCTCCCGGTACTCCGGTAAAATCCCGATTTCACCCGGAACACTTCCGATATCCAAACATAGGCCTCCAATATATCAATCTTTATGTCTCGACCATTTCAAGACTCCTCGTCATGTTCGTGATCACATCCGGGACTCCGAACAAACTTCGGTACATCAAAATGCAAAAACTCATAATATAACTGTCATCGTAACCTTAAGCGTGCAGACCCTACGGGTTCGAGAACAATGTAGACATGACCGAGACATGTCTCCGGTCAATAACCAATAGCAGGACCTGGATGCCCATATTGGCTCCTACATATTCTACGAAGATCTTTATCGGTCAGACCGCATAACAACATACGTTGTTCCCTTTGTCATCGGTATGTTACTTGCCCGAGATTCGATCGTCGGTATACCAATACCTAGTTCAATCTTGTTACCGGCAAGTCTCTTTACTCGTTCTGTAATACATCATCTCGCAACTAACTCATTAGTTGCAATGCTTGCAAGGCTTAAGTGATATGCATTACCAAGAGGGCCCAGAGATACCTCTCGGACAATCGGAGTGACAAATCCTAATCTCGAAATACGCCAACCCAACATGTACCTTTGGAGACACCTGTAGAGCTCCTTTATAATCACCCAGTTACGTTGTGACATTTGGTAGCACACGAAGTGTTCCTCCGGCAAACGGGAGTTGCATAATCTCATAGTTATAGGAACATGTATAAGTCATGAAGAAAGCAATAGCAACATACTAAACGATCGGGTGCTAAGCTAATGGAATGGGTCATGTCAATCAGATCATTCAACTAATGATGTGATCCCGTTAATCAAATAACAACTCTTTGTCCATGGTTAGGAAACATAACCATCTTTGATTAACGAGCTAGTCAAGTAGAGGCATACTAGTGACACTCTGTTTGTCTATGTATTCACACATGTATTTTGTTTCCGGTTAATACAATTCTAGCATGAATAATAAACATTTATCATGATATAAGGAAATAAATAATAACTTTATTATTGCCTCTAGGGCATATTTCCTTCAGTCTCCCACTTGCACTAGAGTCAATAATCTAGATCACATCGCCATGTGATTTAACATCAATAGTTCACATCTTTATGTGATTGGTTCACATCTCCATGTGACTAACACCCAAAGGGTTTACTAGATTCAATAATCTAGTTCACATCGCTATGTGATTAAGACCCAAAAAGTGATCATGTTTTGCTTGTGAGGGAAGTTTAGTCAAGGGTCTGCCACATTCAGATCCGCATGTATTTTGCAAATTTCTATGTCAACAATGCTCTGCATGGAGCTACTCTAGCTAATTGCTCCCACTTTCAATATGTATCCAGATTGAGACTTAGAGTCATCTGTATCAGTGTCAAAGCTTGCATCGACGTAACCCTTTACGACGAACCTTTTTTCACCTTCGTAATCGAGAAACATATCCTTATTCCAGTAAGGATAATTTTGACCGCTGTCCATTGATCTACTCTTAGATCACTATTGTACTCCCTCTCTTAACACAGTGTATGGTATACAATAGATCTGGTACATAGCATGGCATACTTTATAGAACCTATGACTGAGGCATAGGGAATGACTTTCATTCTCTTTCTATCTTCTGTCGTGGTCGGGCTTTGAGTCTTACTCAACTTCACACCTTGTAACACAGGCAAGAAACTTTTTCTTTAACTGTTCCATTTTGAACTACTTCAAAATCTTGTCAAGGTATGTACTCATTGAAAAACTTATCAAGCGTCTTGATCTATCTCTATAGATCTTGATACTCAATATGTAAGCAGCTTTACCGAGGTCTTTCTTTGAAAAACTCCTTTCAAACACTCCTTTATGCTTTGCAGAATAATTCTACATTATTTCCGATCAACAATATGTCATACACATATACTTATCAGACATGATGTAGTGCTCCCACTCACTTTCTTGTAAATACAGGCTTCACCACAAGTCTGTATAAAACTATATGCTTTGATCAACTTATCAAAGCGTATATTCCAACTCCGAGATTCTTGCACCAGTCCATAGATGGATCGCTGGAGCTTGCATATTTAGTTAAAACCTTTAGGATCGACAAAACCTTCTAGTTGCATCGTATACAACTCTTTGCAGTTTTGTTTATCCATTTGCCAGATTTCATAAAATGCGGCAATTGCTAACATGATTCGGACAGACTTAAGCATAAATACGAGTGAGAAAATCTCATCGTAGTCAACACCTTGAACTTGTCGAAAACCTTTTGCGACAATTCTAGCTTTGTAGATAGTAACACTACTATCAGCGTCCGTCTTCCTCTTAAAGATCCATTTATTTTCTATGGCTTGCCGATCATCGGGCAAATCCATCAAAGTCCATACTTTGTTCTCATACATGGATCATATCTCAGATTTCATGGCCTCAAACCATTTCACGGAATCTGGGCTCATCATCGCTTCCTCATAGTTTGCAAGTTCGTCATGGTCAAGTAACATGACCTCCAGAATAGGATTACCGTACCACTCTGGTGCGGATCTCACTCTGGTTTACCTACGAGATTCGATAGTAACTTGATCTAAAGTTACATGATCATCATCATTAGCTTCCTCACTAATTGGTGTAGTAGTCACAGGAACAGATTTCTGTGATGAACTACTTTCCAATAAGGGAGCAGGTACAGTTACCTCATCAAGTTCTACTTTCCTCCCACTCACTTCTTTCGAGAGAAACTCCTTCTCTAGAAAAACTCCGAATTTAGCAACAAAAGTCTTGCCTTCGGATTTGTGATAGAAGGTGTACCCAACAGTCTCCTTTGGGTATCCTATGAAGACATATTTCTCCGATTTGGGTTTGAGCTTATTAGGATGAAACTTTTTCATATAAGCATCACAACCCCAAACTTTAAGAAACGACAACTTTGGTTTCTTGCCAAACCACAGTTCAGATTGTGTCGTCTCAACGGACTTAGATGGTGCCCTATTTAACGTGAATGCCGCTGTCTCTAATGCATAACCCCAAAACGATAGTGGTAGATCGGTAAGAGACATCATAGATCGCACCATATGTAATAAAGTACGGTTATGACATTCGGACACACCATTATGCTGTGATGTTCCAGGTGGCATTAGTTTGTGAAACTATTCCACATTGTTTTAATTGAAGACCAAACTCGTAACTCAAATATTTTACTTCTGCGATCATATCGTAGAAACTTTCATTTTTGTTACGATGATTCTCCACTTCACTCTGAAATTCTTTGAACTTTTCAAATGTTTCAGACCTTTGTTTCATCAAGTAGATATACTCATATCTGCTCAAATCATCTGTGAAGATCAGAAAATAATGATACCTATCGCGAGCCTCAATATTCATCGGACCACATACATCAGTATGCATGATTTCCAACAAATCTGTTGCTCGCTCCATTGTTCCGAAGAACAGAGTCGTAGTCATCTTGCCCATGAAGCATGGTTCGCAAGCATCAACTGATTCATAATCAAGTGATCCAAAAGCCCATCAACATGGAGTTTCTTCATGCACTTTACACCAATATGACCTAAACGGCAGTGCTACAAATAAGTTGCACTATCATTATTAACTTTTCATCTTTTGGTTTCAATATTATGATTATGTGTATCACTACGATCGAGATCCAACGAACTATTTTCATTGGGTGCGTAACCATATAAGGTTTTATTCATGTAAACAGAACAACAATTTATTCTCTTACTTAAATGAATAACCGTATTACAATAAACATGATCAAATCATATTCATGCTCAACGTAAACACCAAATAACACTTATTTAGGTTCAACACTAATCCCAAATTTATAGGGAGTGTGCGATGATGATCATATCAATCTTGGAACCACTTCCAACACACATCGTCACTTCACCCTTAACTAGTCTTTGTTTATTCTGCAACTCCCGTTTTGAGTTTCTTGCCAAACCACAGTTCAGATTGTGTCGTCTCAACGGACTTAGATGGTGCCCTATTTAACGTGAATGCCGCTGTCTCTAATGCATAACCCCAAAACGATAGTGGTAGATCGGTAAGAGACATCATAGATCGCACCATATCTAATAAAGTACGGTTATGACATTCGGACACACCATTATGCTGTGATGTTCCAGGTGGCATTAGTTTGTGAAACTATTCCACATTGTTTTAACTGAAGACCAAACTCGTAACTCAAATATTTTACTTCTGCGATCATATCGTAGAAACTTTCATTTTTGTTACGATGATTCTCCACTTCACTCTGAAATACTTTGAACTTTTCAAATGTTTCAGACTTGTGTTTCATCAAGTAGATATACCCATATCTACTCAAATCATCTGTGAAGGTCAGAAAATAATGATATCCGCCACGAGCCTCAACACTCATTGGACCGCATACATCAGTATGTATTATTTCCAATAAGTCAATTGCTCGCTCCATTGTTCCGGAGAATGGAGTTTTAGTCATCTTGCCCATGAGGCATGGTTCGAAAGCATCAAGTGATTCATAATCAAGTGATTCCAAAATCCCATGAGCATGGAGTTTCTTCATGCGCTTTACACCAATATGACCTAAACGGCAGTGCCACAAATAAGTTGCACTATCATTATTAACTTTGCATCTTTTGACTTCAATATTATGAATATGTGTATCACTACGATCGAGATCCAACAAACCATTTTCATTAGGTGTATGACCATAGAAGGTTTTATTCATGTAAACAGAACAACAATTATTCTCTAGTTTACATGAATAACCGTATTGCAATAAACATGATCCAATCATATTCATGCTCAACGCAAACACTAAATAACATTTATTTTAGGTTCAACACTAATCCCGAAAGTATAGGGAGTGTGCGATGATGATCATATCAATCTTGGAACCACTTCCAATACACATCGTCACTTCTCCCTTAACTAGTCTCTGTTCATTCTGCAACTTCCGTTTCGAGTTACTATTCTTAGCAACTGAACTAGTATCAAATACTGAGGGGTTGCTATAAACACTAGTAAAGTACACATCAATAACATGTATATCAAATATACTTATGTTCACTTTGCCATCCTTCTTATCTGCCAATCACTTGGGGTAGTTCCGCTTCAAGTGACCAGTCCCTTTGCAGTAGAAGCACTTAGTCTCAGGCTTAGGATCAGACTTGGGCTTCTTCACTTGAGCAGCAACTTGCTTGCTGTTCTTTTTGAAGTTCCCCTTCTTCCCTCTGCCCTTTTCTTGAAACTAGTGGTCTTGTCTACCATCAACACTTGATGTTTTTCTCGATTTTGTACCTTCATCAATTTCCGCATTACGAAGAGCTTGGGAATCGTTTCCGTTATCCCTTGCATATCATAGTTCATCACGAAGTTCTACTAACTTGGTGATGGTGACTAGAGAATTCTGTCAATCACTATCTTATCTGGAAGATTAACTCCCACTTGATTCAAGCGATTGTAGTACTCAGACAATCTGGGCACATGCTCACTAGTTGAGCGATTCTCCTCCATCTTTTAGCTATAGAACTTGTTGGAGACTTCATATTTCTCAACTCGGGTATTTGCTTGAAATATTAACTTCAACTCCTGGAACATCTCATATGGTCCATGACGTTCAAAACGTCTTTGAAGCCCCGATTCTAAGCCGTTAAGCATGGTGCACTAAACTATCAAGTAGTCATCATATTGAGCTAGCCAAACGTTCATAACGTCTGCATCTGCTCCTGCAATAGGTCTGTCACCTAGCGGTGCATCAAGAACATAATTCTTCTGTGCAGCAATGAGGATTAACCTCAGATCACGGATCCAATCCGCATCATTGCTACTAACATTTTTCAACACAATTTTCTCTAGGAACATATCAAAATAAACACAAGGAAGCAACAACGCGAGCTATTGATCTACAACATAATTTGCAAAATACTACCAAGACTAAGTTCATGATAAATTTAAAGTTCAATTAATCATATTACTTAAGAACTCCCACTTAGAAAGACATCCCTCTAATCTTCTAAGTGATCACGTGATCCAAATCAACTAAACCATGTCCGATCATCACGTGAGATGGAGTAGTTTCATTGGTGAACATCACTATGTTGATCATATCTACTATATGATTCACGCTCGACCTTTCGGTCTCCGTGTTCCGAGACCATATCTGTATATGCTTGGCTCATCAAGTATAACCTGAGTATTCTGCGTGTGCAACTGTTTTGCACCCGTTGTATTTGAACGTAGAGCCTATCACACCCGATCATCACGTGGTGTCTCAGCACGAAGAACTTTCGCAACGGTGCATACTCAGGGAGAACACTTCTTGATAATTAGTGAGAGATCATCTTAAAATGCTACCGTCAAACTAAGCAAAATAAGATGTATAAAAGATAAACATCATATGCAATTAAAATATGTGACATGATATGGCCATCATCATCTTGCGCCTTTGATATCCATCTCCAAAGTACTGTCATGATCTCTATCGTCACCGGCATGACACCATGATCTCCATCATCTTGATCTATATCAATGTGTCGTCACACGGTCGTCTCGCCAACTATTGCTCTTGCAACTATTGCTATCGCATAGCGATAAAGTAAAGCAATTATTTGGCGCTTGCATCTTATGCAATAAAGAGACAACCATAAGGCTTTTGCCAGTTGCCGATAACTTCAACAAAACATGATCATCTCATACAACAACTTATATCTCATCACGTTTTGACCATATCACATCACAACATGCCCTGCAAAAACAAGTTAGACGTCCTCTACTTTGTTGTTGCAAGTTTTATGTGGCTGCTACGGGCTTAAGCAAGAACCAATCTTACCTACGCATCAAAACCACATCGATAGTTTGTCAAGTTGGTGCTGTTTTAACCTTCACAAGGATCGGGCGTAGCCACACTCGGTTCAACTAAAGTTGGAGAAACTGTCACCCGCTAGCCACCTTTGTGCAAAGCACATCGAGAGAACCGGTCTCGCGTAAGCGTACACGTAATGTCGGTCCGGGCCGCTTCATCCAACAATACCGCCGAACCAAAGTATGACATGCTGGTAAGCAGTATGACTTATATCGCCCACAACTCACTTGTGTTCTACTCGTGCATATAACATCAAACCATAAAACCCAGGCTCGGATGCCACTGTTGGGGAACGTAGTAATTTCAAAATTTTCCGACGCACACGCAAGATCATGGTGATGCACAACAACGAGAGGGGAGAGTGTTGTCTACATACCCTCGTAGACCAAAGCGGAAGCGTTGACGCAACATAGAGGAAGTAGTCGGACGTCTTCCCAATCCGACCGATCCAAGCACCGTTACTCCGGCACCTCCGAGTTCTTGGCACACGTTCAACTCGATGACGATCCCCGGGCTCCGATCCAACAAAGCGTCGGGGAGGAGTTCCGTCAGCACGACGGCGTGATGACGATCTTGATGTTCTACCATCGCAGGGCTTCGCCTAAGCACCGCTACAATATGACCGAGGTGGAATATGGTGGAGGGGGGCACCGCACACGGCTAAGGAACGATCACGAAGATCAACTTCTGTCTCTCTGGGGTGCCCCTGCCTCCGTATATAAAGGACTAAAGGGGGGTGCGGCCGGCCTAGGAGAGGCGCGCCAGGATAGTCCTACTCCCTCTGGGAGTAGGATTCCCCCTCCCCAATCCTAGTTGGAATAGGATTCGCGGAGGGGGGAAAAGAGAGAGAGAGGCCGGCCCCCTCTCCTTGTCCTATTCGGACCAAGGGAGGGGAGGGGTGCGCGGCCCATGTTGGGCTGCCTCTTCTCTTTTCCACTAAGGCCCTCTATAACACCCCGGATGTAACTTTCCAAATTTGTACACCAACTCTTGCCGTTTCCGGCGTTAAGTTATATTTATTTCTCGGGTTCGGGTCTTTGTCTCCGTTTGTTGTTATCGTTGTCATGCATCTCATATCATGTCATCATGTGCATTGCATTTGCATACGTGTTCATCTCATGCATTCGAGCGTTTTCCCCGTTGTCCGTTTTGCATTCCGGCGCTTCGTTCTCCTCCGGTGGTCATTTCTAGCTTTCTTTCGTGTGTGGGGATTAAACATTTCCGGATTGGACCGAGACTTGCCAAGCGGCCTTGGTTTACTACCGGTAGACCGCCTGTCAAGTTCCGTACCATTTGGACTTCGTTTGGTACTCCAACGGTTAACCGAGGGACCGAAAAGGCCTCGTGTGTGTTGCAGCCCAACACCCCTCCAATTTGGCCCAAAACCCACCAAACTCTGGTCCATGTCCTAGAGCGTTCGATCACGATCGCGTGGCCGAAAACCGCACCTCATTTGGACTCTCCTAGCTTCACTTATGCCTATAAATAGACCCCTCCGTTTTCGGATCTCTCTCCCTCTCCGAAACCCTAAAATTGCCTCCGCCGTCACCGGACATGTCCGCCTCCCAGCGGACGAAACCGCCGCCGCCGCCTCAGCGAGTCCGCTGCCGCCACGTGGCACCCGCCACCTTGCCGTCGCCGCGGCCCGGGAGGCCCGAGTCGGGCCCCCGAGGCCCGTAGCCGCCGCCGCCGCCCGCGCCGCCCTTCTTCTCCGGCGCCGACGCCGCCTCTTCTCGCCGTCGACTCGCCGGCCGCCGCGCGCTAACTCCGGCGGCCCGGCCCTCGCCTCCACTTGCCGGCCCCCGCCTCTGCCGCCGCCCGGTGCCTCTGGCGCCGCGAGATCCGGCTGCCGCGGGTCCCGGCGCCGCCGCCCCGGCCACCGGCGGCCTCGTCCTCACCGGCCGCCGTCCTCTTCCCCCGCCGTGCTACAGTGCGCGCCGCCGTGAACAGTGCAGCGCCGCGCCTCGGATTGCATGCGCGAGATCCAGATCTGAAACCTAGGTCATTTTTTTCTCTAAGTCCCAGGATTTTCAGTACATATGCTCCTGTTCGAGGCCCTGTAACTTTGCATCTGTAGCTCCGATTCATGCATATAGCATATCAAAATGTTCATCTCAGAGAGTACATTATTTCGTTCCATTGCATCATTTTCATTTAAGCTCATCTTGATGCCCGAAATGCTGTTAGAAGAAGGCTTCGTGAGTTAATTGTCAGATCTGCTAGTTTATCTTAGACTTTTGTCATTTTTGCCTTGATTATTGTGTGCATGATATGCCTGTGAGTCCTTCATATATTTTGTTAAGGATTTTGTCTTTTTTCCAGAGGTGCAGCCCATGCATTTTTAGGATGTGTGTGGTGACTTGTGCAAGCTTGCAAAGTGAGGCACCCGGTAAATCTGTTTCCAGGGACTTAGTAGTTTTCACTAAGTCTGGGATTATTTAGTTCATGATGCCATATGTTCGTGTTGTTTCCTAGTGATCCGTGCCTCTTTTGAGGATGATCAGTAAGGGAGTTTTGTTAACCATGTAGTGCTATATCCATCCATGTCTTTGTTTTCAATTATGGAGCACCCTAGCTTGAGTCAATCGAGCTCTACTTTTGTTTCGTTGTGAATCTGGGCAGATCGTCAACTTGTTTGCGATTTTGCCGATGTTATTGTAGTTGATTCGTGCATGCTATGCCATTGTTCTTGCCATGTCTAGCTTGTATTTTGTGCCTTCTTAAAGGATGTATGCTTGTCTCACCATGACTTGCACCTTGGTGAGTGCATCGAGCTCGTAAACATGCCTTCGTGAGTTATGTTTCAGCATGTCTCAGTTTTCACTAAGTCTGAAAACTGATTGTGTTTTAGCTATGTTCGTGTGCTTATTAGTATAGTTTGTGATCCCTTTTGACCCCAGGTCATTTAGGGACTTTTGTTAAGATTGTTGAGTAGCTCCATGCTATGTCTTTCTTTGTCATGTTCAGGTCCTGTAGCATGTTGTTTTGATGCTCCGAAGAGGGCTTCATGATCTGAAACTTCAGACAAGTGTTAATTTCACTAAGTCTGAGATCTGTTTTGCATTTACGTTTTTGCCATGCTTGTTTGAACCTCATAATGGATGATTTGGCCGTAGCTCAGTGCTAGACTTCTGTTAAGCATCTTGTGTGCATCCCTGCCATATATTTTGTTGCCATGTTTGGTGGCTGTAGCATGTTCATCTCATTGCATTTAGATGCCTACTTGCTGTAAATCGCAGACCGGTGTCAATTTTGAATCGCTTGCCATTTCCAAACCGTAACTCCGATTCTGGCGTTCTTTATATCGTTTTCAAGCGATTTCATCTCATCTTTCCAGTGGCACCCTTGGAATTCCAAGTTGAGGCCAGGTTCATGCATTTCCTGTCATATCTTGCATTTTGCTTCCCGCATCGCATCCCGCATAGCATATCATCATTGCATCATATCGCTTGATCCTTGCACGTGGTTGATTGTGTCCTTGTTGCTTGTTTGTCTTGTTTGGGTAGAGCCGGGAGACGAGTTCGCTACCGAGGAGCCCGTTGAGTTTGCTTGTGAGGATCCAGTCAACTCTGACAACTGTGCAGGCAAGATGATCATACCCTCGAAATCACTACTATCTTTGCTATGCTAGTTTGCTTGCTCTTTTTCTATGCCAATGCTACGATGCCTACCTTTTGCTTGTCAGCCTCCCAATTGCCATGTTGAACCTCTAACCCACCATGGTCCTAGCAAACCGTTGATTGGCTATGTTACCACTTTGCTAAGCCCCTCTTATAGCGTTGCTAGTTGCAGGTGAAGATTGGAGGCGTTCCTTGTTGGAACATTTATTTACTTGTTGGGATATCATTATATTGCTATGTTATCTTATTGCATCTATATACTTGGTGAAGGGTGGAAGGCTCGGCCTCTCGCCTAGTGTTTTGTTCCACTCTTGCTCGGCCTCTCGTCATATCGGTGTTATGTTCCAGGATTTTTGCGTTCCTTACGCGGTTGGGTTATAATGGGAACCTCTTGATATTTCGCCTTGATTAAAGCTTTTCCAGCAATGCCCAACATTAGTTTTACCATTCGCCACCTAGCCTTTTCTTTTCCCTTGGGTTCTGCAGACTCAAGGGTCATCTTATTTTAACCCCCCCGGGCCAGTGCTCCTCTGAGTGTTGGTACACTTGTCAGCTACCGGTGGCCACCAGGGGCAACTCTGGGCTGGCCTACCCGTACCTAGGACAATCTGAGTGTGCCCTGAGAAAGAGATATGTGCAGCTCCTATCGGGATTTGTCGGCACATTCGGGCGGTGTTGCTGGTCTTGTTTTAACCTGTCGAAGTGTCTTGAGTTATCGAGATACCGAGTCTGATCGGAACGTCTTGGGAGGAGGTATATTCCTTCGTTGACCGTGAGAGCTTGTCATGGGCTAAGTTGGGACTCCCCTACAGGGATGGAACTTTCGAAAGCCGTGCCCGCGGTTATGGGCAGATGGGAATTTGTTAATGTCCGGTTGTAGATAACTTGAACCTTAATTAATTAAAATGAATCAACTGAGTGTGTTACCGTGATGGCCTCTTCTCGGCGGAGTCCGGGAAGTGGACACGGTGTTGGAGTAATGTTTGCGCAGGTTGCTCTCTAGTTTCTCGCTCGCGCTTTGCCTCCTCTTCTCGCTCTCCTTTGCGAATAAGTTAGCCACCATATATGCTAGTCGCTTGCTGCAGCTCCACATATATTTGCCTTTCCTTTCCTATAAGCTTAAATAGTCTTGATCGCGAGGGTGCGAGATTGCTGAGTCCCTGTGGCTCACAGATTACTATTACACCAGATGCAGGGCTTGATGATTCCGCTCCAGGAGACGCGTATGAGCTCAAGTGGGAGTTCGACGAAGACTCTCAATGATACTATGTTTCCTTTCCCAATGATCAGTAGTGGTGCCCAGTTGGGGGGTGATTGGGACCATTGTCGCATGTTGGGTTCTCTTTTATTTTGGCGCCGTAGTCGGGCCTTGAGTGTATGGATGATGTAATGTTATTTGTGTACTTGATTGACATGGCGAGTGTAAGCCAACTATGTTATCTCCCCTTTTATCATTATATTACATGGGATGTTGTGAAGATTGCCTAACTTGTGACATATGCCTTCAATGCGATTATGTCTCTAAGTCGTGCCTCGACACGTGGGAGCTATAGTCGCATCGAGGGTGTGACAAGTTGGTAATCAGAGCCTTCCCCGACCTTAGGAGCCCCATTGCTTGATCGTTTTTAGCGGCCGAGTTGTGTCTAGAAAAATGTTTTGAGTCTTTAGGAATTATATATCGGAGAGATTAGGAATTCTTTTTACTTCCCAGTCTCCTCATCGCTCTGGTAAGGCATCCTGACGTAGAGTTTTGACTCTTCTCTTCTCAAATTTCACTAATTTTTTTTAGGATCACGCGAGTATCTTGGAATCGTTCCGATGGTTTTATGATGAGAACATTGTCTTGGTGCCTCCTGTCAGGGGTTTAGTGGAAGTGTCCCGGGGAGTTGAGCTCTGAGGTGTTGTCATCATAATTTTATCGTTGCAATTCTGGAATACTTGAGATATTTTCGCCGACATCGAAAATCTCTTTTATGCAGTTCGTTGGTGAGATAACCTCGACGCCACCCAGTACTTGGGCGGGAGTTCGGGAGTATCGCCATAACTTGTATAACGGATGCTTTTCGAAGGTTGAGGTAGATGGTTTCCGAAGTTTTCTTGGTTATGTGTTGAAGGATGGATACAGCTGGATGTAGGATTTGCTAGTTTGGGTGAGATATTATGCTTCCCCTGTATCCCCAACACCTGATTGCATAACCGGAAAAGTTCGGGAGTTTCATAGGTGGGAATTCTAGTAGCTCTAGTTCTTCTTCCACGGATATTGGTTTGAGATTGGGATTTCTTACTGATTATTCGTTCTTGATCTGTACCTTGTTGATTTATTTCTCTACCTTAATTCTACGTGGCTTCTCAATTTATGGATATGTGACCATTTCAAGAGGAATGCATTCATTCATTTTGTTCGGATGTGAAGACTATATGTTGCAATTTTCATTCCGTTGGATTCAGCTTCAATACTTATCTATCAATGTGCTAATGGTGGTCACCCTCTTCAGGATGGCTCCTCCAACGCGCACGACTCCGAATCCTGATCCGCCACCACCTCCACCTCCTCCAGAGGCATGGCAAGCTGTGATGGCCGCAACCAATGAAAACACACAGTTGATCATGCAAATTCTTCAAGAGCGCAATCAAGGCAGTCAAGGGAATCAAGGCAGCAATCAGAGTTACTTTGCTACACTCAACCAGTTCCTTGCTAACGGGCCAAAGACTTTCAGCAATTGTGTTGAGGCAACCGATGCTGACGATTGGCTTGTGGATCTGTGTAAGCATTTCGAGTGCAGTAACGTCAGACCTGAGGACTTTGTCAAGTTTGCTTCCTTCCAACTCAAAGATCAAGCTGCAGAATGGTTCCAGCAGTACAAGGACTCCAGAGGTGGACGTGTTATCACTTGGGATGATTTTCGTTGAGATTTCCGAGCTCATCATATTCCGTAGAGCGTGGTTGAAAGCAAGCGTGAGGAATTCCGCAATCTGAAGCAAGGCTATTTGTCTGTCTATGACTACAACAAGTTGTTCCAAAAGCTCGCCCGCTTTGCCAAGCAGGACGTCCCTGATGAGAAGAGCATGATATACCAGTTCAGGGGTGGTCTCGGAGAAGATATTCAGCTCGCTCTTGTCCTCTTCGAGCCCTTGAGATATGATGAGTTCTACAACATGACACTGAAGCAAGAGGCTGCTCAGTTGAGGTGTGATGCTTCCAAGAAGCGAGTCAGAGATGCTACTCCTTCTTCCTCTACTCAAGTGGCCAAGAAGCAGAAGTTTTGGCTTCCTCCTCCTCCGTTCCGTCAGCCGTATTAGCAGAAGAGTAAAGGTGGCAGTGGTTCTTCCCACCCACCCAACCCTGGCTTTCAGAACAAGACTTCATCTCAAGCTCCAAGATCGAGTGCTCCGTATCACCGTCCGCTTTCAGAGGTCACGTGCAACAAGTGCCAACAGAAGGGTCACTATGCCAACAAGTGTCTCAACCAGAGGCGTCTTCCTCCTCCTCCTCCTCCTCCTGTCAGATCGGCAAGTACAACTGTGGTCAAGCATAACCCCAAGCATGCCAAGGTCAATTTGATGAATGCAGCTCAGGCAGAGGAATCGTCAGATGTGATCATGGGTAACCTTCCTGTTAATGATCTTCCAGCTAAAGTTCTTTTTGACACTGGTGCATCGCATTGCTTCATCTCGAGACCGTTTACAAATAGGCATGAATTGGTTTCGCAAGTTTTACCTAGTCCTTTAGCAGTGGTTTCTCCCGGTAAGCGCATGCAGGCTAACTCCATCGTTCTGGATGTTTCTATCACTTTGGGTGACTACAAGTTCTTGGCTTCTCCTACGGTTCTCGGTGACTCGGATATTGATCTTATTCTCGGAATGGATTGGCTTTCTAAGCACAAGGCTCAGCTTGATTGTGCAGCCAGGTAGATTCAATTGACTCATTCGTCTGAGGATGTAATTGTCTTTGCCGCTCGGGATAATACCATTCATCTGTTTTCTCTCAATGAGAAGGGTGAATTGGATGCCATCTCTCAAATTCCAGTCGTTTGCGAATATCAAGACGTCTTTCCAGAAGAGCTCCCAGGAATGCCTCCGCACAGGCCAGTTGAATTCGTTATTGATCTTGAGCCTGGCACAGAACCTGTATGCAAGCGCCCTTACAAGCTCGGACCTGAAGAGTTGAAGGAGCTGAAGAAGCAACTCGATGAGCAAGAAAGAATGGGTCTCATCCGGCCTAGTTCTTCTCCGTGGGGTTGTGGTGTTCTTTTTGTGAAGAAGAAGGATGGAATGGACCGACTTTGTGTTGATTACCGTCCAGTGAACAAGAAGACCATCAAAAACAAATACCCACTTCCCAACATCAACAAGCTGTTCGAACAACTCAAAGGTGCCAAGTATTCTCCAAGCTTGATCTCCGTATGGGTTATCACCAGATTCGCATTCGTGAAGAAAATATTCCCAAGACAACATTCAGAACAAGCTTTGGTTCATATGAATACACTGTCATGTCTTTTGGCCTCGCCAACGCTCCTCCGACGTTCTCTCGCATGATGAACTTCATCTTCAACGCCTACACCAATGACTTCGTTTTGGTCTATCTCGACGACATTCTGGTTTTCTCCAAGAACAAGGAAGATCATGCCAAGCACTTGCGTTTGGTTCTTGATAAGCTCAGAGAACATCAGTTCTACGCTAAGTTCTCCAAGTGCGAATTTTGGTTCGATGAGGTTCTTTATCTTGGTCATATCATCTCTGCCAAGGGCATTGCCATGAATCCTGAGAAGGTGTCTGCAATTGTGAATTGGGAACCTCCTCAGAATGTGAAGCAACTCCGCAGTTTTCTCGGTCTCGCAAGCTATTGCAGGAGATTCATTGAAAACTTTTCCAAGATCGCGAAGCCTCTCTCTAATCTTCTTCAGAAGCACATCAAGTACGTTTGGTCTCCGGAGTGTGACATTGCTTTCAATACTTTGAAAAAGAAGTTGATCACTGCTCCAGTTCTGACTCCGCCTGATGAATCCAAGCCGTATGAGGTCTTTTGTGATGCCTCTCTCCAAGGTCTTGGCGCAGTTTTGATGCAAGAGAAGAAAGTTGTTGCTTATACATCTCGCCAGTTGAAGCCTAATGAGAAGAACTACCCCACTCATGATCTCGAGTTGGCGGCAGTTGTGCATGCTCTTTTGACTTGGAGACATCTTCTATTGGGAAGAAAAGTGGACATTTTCACTGATCACAAGAGTCTCAAGTACATCTTCACTCAGCCTAATCTCAACCTCAGGCAAACTCGATGGGTCGAAATGATTCAAGATTATAATCCGAGTATCGAGTATACTCCAGGCAAGGCCAATGTGATTGCTGACGCTTTGAGCAGGAAGGCTTACTGCAACAGTCTGATTCTCAAGACTTATCAACCCGAGCTTTGTGAAGCTTTCCACAAACTTAATCTGCAAGTTGTTCCTCAAGGTTTCCTCGCCAACCTTCAAGTCTCTCCTACCTTAGAAGACCAGATTCGCCAAGCCCAGCTTCTTGATGCTATGGTGAAAAAGGTGAAGATTGGGATTGCCAAGAGTCAGTCCAAGTACAAGTGCTACCGCCTTGATGACAAGGACACTCTTTTCTTCGAGGATCGTATTGTTGTGCCCAAAGGTGACCTCCATAAAGTGATCATGAACGAGTCTCACAATTCTCTCCTCTCCATCCACCCTGGGAGCACGAAGATGTATCAGGACCTTAAGCAAGCTTATTGGTGGACTCGAATGAAGCGCGAGATCGCTCAATTCGTGAATGAATGTGATGTCTGCAGAAGAGTGAAGGCAGAACACCAAAGGCCAGCTGGTCTCCTCGAACCTCTTGCCATTCCGGAATGGAAGTTTGACCACATTGAGATGGACTTCGTGACTGGGTTTCCAAAGTCCAAGAGTGGCAATGATGCTATATTTGTTGTCATCGACAAACTCACCAAAGTGGCTCATTTACTGCCTATCAAAGAGTCGATCACTGCAGCTCAATTGGCGGAACTCTATACCTCTCGCATCGTCTCTCTGCACGGTATTCCTCAAGTGATATCTTCAGACCGTGGCAGCATCTTTACCTCCAAGTTTTGGGATTCTTTTCAGAAGGCCATGGGCACTAACATCCGCTTCAGCACAACTTTCCATCCTCAAACAAGCGGTCAAGTTGAGCATGTCAACCAGATTCTTGAAGATATGCTCAGGGCTTGTGTGATCTCCTTCGGCATGAAATGGGAGGATTGTCTTCCTTATGCTGAATTCTCCTACAACAATAGTTTTCAAGCAAGTTCGGGCAAGGCCCCATTTGAAATTCTGTATGGCAGGAAGTGCCGTACCCCTCTCAACTGGTCTGAAACCGGTGAACGTCAGCTTTTGGGTAATGACTTAATCACAGAAGCAGAAGAAATGTGCAAAGTCATTCGTGATAACCTCAAAGCAGCCCAATCCCGCCATAAGAGCTACTATGATAGTAAGCACCGTGATTTGGCTTTCGAGATCGGAGATCATGTTTACCTCCGTGTCTCTCCTATGAAAGGTACTCGTCGCTTCGGTATCAAAGGGAAGCTTGCCCCTAGATACATGGGACCTTTCAAGATTGTCAGCAAGAGAGGCGACCTCGCCTATCAACTCGAGCTTCCTTCAAACTTTGAAAATGTTCATGACGTGTTCCATGTCTCTCAGCTTCGAAAGTGCTTCAAGACTCCTGACCGCACCGTCAACTTCGAGGACATTGAGCTCCAAGAAGATCTCTCTTATCGTGAGCACCCAGTTGCTATTCTTGAAGAGACTGAACGCAAGACTCGCAACAAGTCAATCAAATTTCTCAAAGTCAAATGGTCACACCATTCCGACTGTGAAGCTACCTGGGAACGCGAGGATCACCTCCGTTCTGAGTACCTGACATTCTTTCAGTCCTAGATCTCGGGACGAGATCCTTTCGTAGTGGTTGAGTGTTGTAACACCCCGGATGTAACTTTCCAAATTTGTACTCCAACTCTTGTCGTTTCCGGCGTTAAGTTATATTTATTTCTCGGGTTCGGGTCTTTGTCTCTGTGTGTTGTTATCGTTGTCATGCATCTCATATCATGTCATCATGTGCATTGCATTTGCATACGTGTTCATCTCATGCATTCGAGCATTTTCCCCGTTGTCCGTTTTGCATTCCGGTGCTTCGTTCTCCTCCGGTGGTCATTTCTAGCTTTCTTTCGTGTGTGGGGATTAAACATTTCCGGATTGGACCGAGACTTGCCAAGCGGCCTTGGTTTACTACCGGTAGACCGCCTGTCAAGTTTCGTACCATTTGGACTTCGTTTGGTACTCCAACGGTTAACCGAGGGACCGAAAAGGCCTCGTGTGTGTTGCAGCCCAACACCCCTCCAATTTGGCCCAAAACCCACCAAACTCTGCTCCATGTCCTAGAGCGTTCGATCACGATCGCGTGGCCAAAAACCGCACCTCATTTGGACTCTCCTAGCTCCACTTATGCCTATAAATAGACCCCTCCGTTTTCGGATCTCTCTCCCTCTCCGAAACCCTAAAATTGCCCCCGCCGTCACCGGACATGTCCGCCTCCTAGCGGACGAAACCGCCGCCGCCGCACAGCAAAATAGCGTAAGGATTGCAGGTAAGGTATCAACAATAATAGCAAAGACAGGCTATGCATCAGAATAGGATTAACGAAAAGCAGTAACATGCTACACTACTCTAATGCAAGTAGTAGAGAGTAGAATAAGAAATATCGGGTTGATCAAGGGGGGGCTTGCCTGGTTGCTCTGGCAAGTAGGGGTCGTCAACAACGTAGTCGAACTAGGGTCGCCGGCAGTCTGGGGGTCTACCGAAAAGAAGTAAAGAAGGGGGAACACAATAAATAACAGAGCAATCAAAGCATCACAATGCGTAACATGGCAATACGCGGTGCTAGAGATGACCTAACATGGTAGGAGGTGATACCGGAGAAGGGGGAAAACATCCGGGAAAGTATCCCCAAAGTTTCGCGTTTTCGGACAAATGAACCGAAGGGGAAAAGTTGCGTGTTCGCTATGCTAGGGATGTGTGTCGGACGAACGGGCTGTGTGTCCGGATTCGTCTCGTCGTTATGAGCAACTTTCATGTACTAAGTTTTGAAGGAAATATGCCCTAGAGGCAATAATAAAGTTATTATTTATTTCCTTATATCATGATAAATGTTTATTATTCATGCTAGAATTGTATTAACCAGAAACATAATACATGTGTGAATACATAGACAAACAGAGTGTCACTAGTATGCCTCTACTTGACTAGCTCGTTAATCGAAGATGGTTATGTTTCCTAACCATGAACAAGGAGTTGTTATTTGATTAACGGGATCACATCATTAAGTGAATGATCTGATTGACATGACCCATTCCATTAGCTTAGCACCCGATCGTTTAGTATGTTGCTATTGCTTTCTTCATGACTTATACATGTTCCTATAACTATGAGATTATGCAACTCCCCTTTGCCGGAGGAACACTATGTGTGCTACCAAATGTCACAACGTAACTGGGTGATTATAAAGGAGCTCTACAGGTGTCTCCAAAGGTACATGTTGGGTTGGCGTATTTCGAGATTAGGATTTGTCACTCCGATTGTCGGAGAGGTATCTCTGGGCCCTCTCGGTAATGCATATCACTTAAGCCTTGCAAGCATTGCAACTAATGAGTTAGTTGCGGGATGATGTATTACAGAACGAGTAAAGAGACTTGCCGGTAACGAGATTGAACTAGGTATTGGTATACCGACGATCGAATCTCGGGCAAGTAACATACCGATGACAAAGGGAACAACGTATGTTGTTATGCGGTCTGACCGATAAAGATCTTCGTAGAATATGTAGGAGCCAATATGGGCATCCAGGTCCCGCTATTGGTTATTGACCGGAGACATGTCTCGGTCATGTCTACATTGTTCTCGAACCCGTAGGGTCCGCACGCTTAAGGTTACGATGACAGTTATATTATGAGTTTATGCATTTTGATGTACCGAAGTTTGTTCGGAGTCCCGGATGTGATCACGGACATGACGAGGAGTCTCGAAATGGTCGAGACATAAAGATTGATATATTGGAAGCCTATGTTTGGATATCGGAAGTGTTCCGGGTGAAATCGGGATTTTACCGGAGTACCGGGAGGTTACCGGAACCCCCCGGGAGCTATATGGGCCATAGTGGGCCTTAGTGGAAAAGAGAAGAGGCAGCCCAACATGGGCCGCGCGCCCCTCCCCTCCCTTGGTCCGAATAGGACAAGGAGAGGGGGCCGGCCTCTCTCTCTCTTTTCCCCCCTCCGCGAATCCTATTCCAACTAGGATTGGGGGGGGGGGAATCCTACTCCCAGAGGGAGTAGGACTCTCCTGGCGCGCCTCTCCTAGGCCGGCCGCACCCCCCCTTTAGTCCTTTATATACGGAGGCAGGGGCACCCCAGAGAAACACAAGTTGATCCACGTGATCTTATTCTTAGCCGTGTGCGGCGCCCCCAGCCACCATAGTCCTCGATAATATTGTAGTGGTGCTTAGGCGAAGCCCTGCGACAGTAGTACATCAAGATCGTCACCACGCCGTCGTGCTGACGGAACTCTTCCCCGACACTTTGCTGGATCGGAGTCCGGGGATCGGCATCGAGCTGAACGTGTGCTAAAACTCGGAGGTGCCGTAGTTTCGGTGCTTGATCGGTCGGGCCGTGAAGACGTGCGACTACATCAACCAAACGCTTCCGTTGTCGATCTACCAAGGGTACGTAGATCACACTCTCCCCTCGTTGCTATGCATCACCATGATCTTGCGTGTGCGTAGGAAATTTTTTGAAATTACTACGTTCCCCAACAGTGGCATCCGAGCCTAGGTTTTATATGTTGATGTTATATGCACGAGTAGAACACAAGTGAGTTGTGGGCGATATAAGTCATAGTGCTTACCAGCATGTCATACTTTGGTTCGGCGGTATTGTTGGATGAAGCGGCCCGGACCGACATTACATGTACGCTTACGCGAGACCGGTTCTCCCGACGTGCTTTGCACAGAGGTGGCTTGCGGGTGACAGTTTCTCCAACTTTAGTTGAATCGAGTGTGGCTACGCCCGGTCCTTGCGAAGGTTAAAACAGCACCAACTTGACAAACTATCGTTGTGGTTTTGATGCGTAGGTAAGATTAGTTCTTGCTTAAGCCCGTAGCAGCCACGTAAAACTTGCAACAACAAAGTAGAGGACGTCTAACTTGTTTTGGTAGGGCATGTTGTGATGTGATATGGTCAAGACATGATGCTGATTTTTATTGTATGAGATGATCATGTTTTGTAACCGAGTTATCGGCAACTGGCAGGAGCCATATGGTTGTCGTTTTATTGTATGCAATGCAATCGCGATGTAATGCTTTACTTTATCACTAAGCGGTAGCGATAGTCGTGGAAGCACAAGCTTGGCGAGACGACAACGATGCTACGATGGAGATCAAGGTGTCGCGCCGGTGACGATGGTGATCACGACGGTGCTTCGGAGATGGAGATCACAAGCACAAGATGATGATGGCCATATCATATCACTTATATTGATTGCATGTGATGTTTATCTTTTATGCATCTTATCTTGCTTTGATTGACGGTAGCATTATAAGATGATCTCTCACTAATTATCAAGAAGTGTTCTCCCTGAGTATGCACCGTTGCGAAAGTTCTTCGTGCTGAGACACCACGTGATGATCGGGTGTGATAGGCTCTACGTTCAAATACAACGGGTGCAAAACAGTTGCACACGCGGAATACTCAGGTTATACTTGACGAGCCAAGCATATACAGATATGGCCTCGGAACACGGAGACCGAAAGGTCGAGCGTGAGTCATATAGTAGATATGATCAACATAGTGATGTTCACCAATGAAACTACTCCATCTCACGTGATGATCGGACATGGTTTAGTTGATTTGGATCACGTAATCACTTAGAGGATTAGAGGGATGTCTATCTAAGTGGGAGTTCTTTAAGTAAATTAACTGAACTTAAATTTATCATGAAACTTAGTACCTGATAAGTATCTTGCATGTTTATGCTTGTTTGTAGATAGATGGCTCGTGCTGTTGTTCCGTTAAATTTTAATGCGTTCCTTGAGAAAGCAAAGTTGAAAGATGATGGTAGCAATTACACGGACTGGGTCCGTAACTTGAGGATTATCCTCATTGCTGCACAGAAGAATTACGTCCTGGAAGCACCGCTGGGTGCCAGGCCTGCTGCAGGAGCAACGCCGGATGTTATGAACGTCTGGCAGAGCAAAGCTGATGACTACTCAATAGTTCAGTGTGCCATGCTTTACGGCTTAGAATCGGGACTTCAACGACGTTTTGAACGTCATGGAGCATATGAGATGTTCCAGGAGTTGAAGTTAATATTTCAAGCAAATGCCCGGATTGAGAGATATGAAGTCTCCAATAAGTTCTATAGCTGCAAGATGGAGGAGAACAGTTCTGTCAGTGAGCATATACTCAAAATGTCTGGGTATAATAATCACTTGATTCAATTGGGAGTTAATCTTCCAGATGATTGCGTCATTGACAGAATTCTCCAATCACTGCCACCAAGCTACAAGAGCTTCGTGATGAACTATAATATGCAAGGGATGAATAAAACTATTCCCGAGCTCTTCGCAATGCTGAAAGCTGCGGAGGTAGAAATCAAGAAGGAGCATCAAGTGTTGATGGTAAACAAGACCACTAGTTTCAAGAGAAAGGGCAAAGGGAAGAAGAAGGGGAACTTCAAGAAGAACAGCAAACAAGTTGCTGCTCAAGAGAAGAAACCCAAGTCTGGACCTAAGCCTGAAACTGAGTGCTTCTACTGCAAGCAGACTGGTCACTGGAAGCGGAACTGCCCCAAGTATTTGGCGGATAAGAAGGATGGCAAGGTGAACAAAGGTATATGTGATATACATGTTATTGATGTGTACCTTACTAATGCTCGCAGTAGTACCTGGGTATTTGATACTGGTTCTGTTGCTAATATTTGCAACTCGAAACAGGGACTACGGATTAAGCGAAGATTGGCTAAGGACGAGGTGACAATGCGCGTGGGAAACGGTTCCAAAGTCGATGTGATCGCAGTCGGCACGCTACCTCTACATCTACCTTCGGGATTAATATTAGACCTAAATAATTGTTATTTGGTGCCAGCGTTAAGCATGAACATTATATCTGGATCTTGTTTGATGCGAGACGGTTATTCATTTAAATCAGAGAATAATGGTTGTTCTATTTATATGAGTAATATCTTTTATGGTCATGCACCCTTGAAGAGTGGTCTATTCTTATTGAATCTCGATAGTAGTAACACACATATTCATAATGTTGAAGCCAAAAGATGCAGAGTTGATAATGATAGTGCAACTTATTTGTGGCACTGCCGTTTAGGTCATATCGGTGTAAAGCGCATGAAGAAACTCCATACTGATGGACTTTTGGAACCACTTGATTATGAATCACTTGGTACTTGCGAACCGTGCCTCATAGGCAAGATGACCAAAACACCGTTCTCCGGTACTATGGAGAGAGCAACAGATTTGTTGGAAATCATACATACAGATGTATGTGGTCCGATAAATATTGAGGCTCGTGGCGGATATCGTTATTTTCTCACCTTCACAGATGACTTAAGCAGATATGGGTATATCTACTTAATGAAACATAAGTCTGAAACGTTTGAAAAGTTCAAAGAATTTCAGAGTGAAGTTGAAAATCATCGTAACAAGAAAATAAAGTTTCTACGATCTGATCGTGGAGGAGAATATTTGAGTTACGAGTTTGGTGTACATTTGAAAAATTGTGGAATAGTTTCGCAACTCACGCCACCCGGAACACCACAGCGCAATGGTGTGTCCGAACGTCGTAATCGTACTTTACTAGATATGGTGCGATCTATGATGTCTCTTACTGATTTACCGCTATCGTTTTGGGGATACGCTCTAGAGACGGCCGCATTCACGTTAAATAGGGCACCATCAAAATCCGTTGAGACGACGCCTTATGAACTGTGGTTTGGCAAGAAACCAAAGTTGTCGTTTCTGAAAGTTTGGGGCTGCGATGCTTATGTGAAAAAGCTTCAACCTGATAAGCTCGAACCCAAATCGGAGAAATGTGTCTTCATAGGATATCCAAAGGAGACTATTGGATACACCTTCTATCACAGATCCGAAGGCAAGACTTTTGTTGCTAAGTTCGGAAACTTTCTAGAGAAGGAGTTTCTCTCGAAAGAAGTGAGTGGGAGGAAAGTAGAACTTGACGAGGTAACTGTACCTGCTCCCTTATTGGAAAGTAGTGCATCACAGAAAACTGTTTCTGTGACACCTACACCAGTGAGTGAGGAAGCTAATGATGATGATCATGAAACTTCAGAACAAGATACTACTGAACCTCGTAGATCAACCAGAGTAAGATCCGCGCCAGAGTGGTACGGTAATCCTGTTCTGCAAGTCATGCTACTAGATCATGATGAACCTACGAACTATGAAGAAGCGATGGTGAGCCCAGATTCCGCAAAGTGGCTTGAAGCCATGAAATCTGAGATGGGATCCATGTATGAGAACAAAGTATGGACTTTGGTTGACTTGCCCGATGATCGGCAAGCAATTGAGAATAAATGGATCTTCAAGAAGAAGACTGACGCTGACGGTAATATTACTGTCTACAAAGCTCGACTTGTCGCAAAAGGTTTTCGGCAAGTTCAAGGGATTGACTACGATGAGACCTTCTCACCCGTAGCGATGCTTAAGTCTGTCCGAATCATGTTAGCAATTGCCGCATTTTATGATTATGAAATTTGGCAGATGGATGTCAAAACTGCATTCCTGAATGGATTTCTGGAAGAAGAGTTGTATATGATGCAACCAGAAGGTTTTGTCGATCCAAAGGGAGCTAACAAAGTGTGCAAGCTCCAGCGATCCATTTATGGACTGGTGCAAGCCTCTCGGAGTTGGAATAAACGTTTTGATAGTGTGATCAAAGCATTTGGTTTTATGCAGACTTTTGGAGAAGCCTGTATTTACAAGAAAGTGAGTGGGAGCTCTATAGCATTTCTGATATTATATGTAGATGACATATTACTAATTGGAAATGATATAGAATTTCTGGATAGCATAAAGGGATACTTGAATAAGAGTTTTTCAATGAAAGACCTCGGTGAAGCTGCTTACATATTAGGCATTAAGATCTATAGAGATAGATCAAGACGCTTAATTGGACTTTCACAAAGCACATACCTAGACAAAGTTTTGAAGAAGTTCAAAATGGATCAAGCAAAGAAAGGGTTCTTGCCTGTGTTACAAGGTGTGAAGTTGAGTAAGACTCAATGCCCGACCACTGCAGAAGATAGAGAGAATATGAAAGATGTTCCCTATGCTTCAGCCATAGGCTCTATCATGTATGCAATGCTGTGTACCAGACCTGATGTGTGCCTTGCTATAAGTCTAGCAGGGAGGTACCAAAGTAATCCAGGAGTGGATCACTGGACAGCGGTCAAGAACATCCTGAAGTACCTGAAAAGGACTAAGGATATGTTTCTCGTATATGGAGGTGACAAAGAGCTCATCGTAAACGGTTACGTTGATGCAAGCTTTGACACTGATCCAGACGATTCTAAATCGCAAACCGGATACGTGTTTACATTAAACGGTGGAGCTGTCAGTTGGTGCAGTTCTAAACAAAGCGTCGTGGCGGGATCTACATGTGAAGCGGAGTACATAGCTGCTTCGGAAGCAGCAAATGAAGGAGTCTGGATGAAGGAGTTCATATCCGATCTAGGTGTCATACCTAGTGCATCGGGTCCAATGAAAATCTTTTGTGACAATACTGGTGCAATTGCCTTGGCAAAGGAATCCAGATTTCACAAGAGAACCAAGCACATCAAGAGACGCTTCAATTCCATCCGGGATCTAGTCCAGGTGGGAGACATAGAGATTTGCAAGATACATACGGATCTGAATGTTGCAGACCCATTGACTAAGCCTCTTCCACGAGCAAAACATGATCAGCACCAAGGCTCCATGGGTGTTAGAATCATTACTGTGTAATCTAGATTATTGACTCTAGTGCAAGTGGGAGACTGAAGGAAATATGCCCTAGAGGCAATAATAAAGTTATTATTTATTTCCTTATATCATGATAAATGTTTATTATTCATGCTAGAATTGTATTAACCGGAAACATAATACATGTGTGAATACATAGACAAACAGAGTGTCACTAGTATGCCTCTACTTGACTAGCTCGTTAATCGAAGATGGTTATGTTTCCTAACCATGAACAAGGAGTTGTTATTTGATTAACGGGATCACATCATTAAGTGAATGATCTGATTGACATGACCCATTCCATTAGCTTAGCACCCGATCGTTTAGTATGTTGCTATTGCTTTCTTCATGACTTATACATGTTCCTATAACTATGAGATTATGCAACTCCCGTTTGCCGGAGGAACACTTTGTGTGCTACCAAACGTCACAACGTAACTGGGTGATTATAAAGGAGCTCTACAGGTGTCTCCAAAGGTACATGTTGGGTTGGCGTATTTCGAGATTAGGATTTGTCACTCCGATTGTCGGAGAGGTATCTCTGGGCCCTCTCGGTAATGCATATCACTTAAGCCTTGCAAGCATTGCAACTAATGAGTTAGTTGCGGGATGATGTATTACAGAACGAGTAAAGAGACTTGCCGGTAACGAGATTGAACTAGGTATTGGTATACCGACGATCGAATCTCGGGCAAGTAACATACCGATGACAAAGGGAACAACGTATGTTGTTATGCGGTCTGACCGATAAAGATCTTCGTAGAATATGTAGGAGCCAATATGGGCATCCAGGTCCCGCTATTGGTTATTGACCGGAGACATGTCTCGGTCATGTCTACATTGTTCTCGAACCCGTAGGGTCCGCACGCTTAAGGTTACGATGACAGTTATATTATGAGTTTATGCATTTTGATGTACCGAAGTTTGTTCGGAGTCCCGGATGTGATCACGGACATGACGAGGAGTCTCGAAATGGTCGAGAAGTGTTCCGGGTGAAATCGGGATTTTACCGGAGTACCGGGAGGTTACCGGAACCCCCCGGGAGCTATATGGGCCATAGTGGGCCTTAGTGGAAAAGAGAAGAGGCAGCCCAACATGGGCCGCGCGCCCGTCCCCTCCCTTGGTCCGAATAGGACAAGGAGAGGGGGCCGGCCTCTCTCTCTCTTTTCCCCCCTCCGCGAATCCTATTCCAACTAGGATTGGGGGGGGGGGGGAATCCTACTCCCAGAGGGAGTAGGACTCTCCTGGCGCGCCTCTCCTAGGCCGGCCGCACCCCCCCTTTAGTCCTTTATATACGGAGGCAGGGGCACCCCAGAGAAACACAAGTTGATCCACGTGATCTTATTCTTAGCCGTGTGCGGCGCCCCCAGCCACCATAGTCCTCGATAATATTGTAGTGGTGCTTAGGCGAAGCCCTGCGGCAGTAGTACATCAAGATCGTCACCATGCCGTCGTGCTGACGAAACTCTTCCCCGACACTTTGCTGGATCGGAGTCCGGGGATCATCATCGAGTTGAACGTGTGCTAAAACTCGGAGGTGTCGTAGTTTCGGTGCTTGATCGGTCGGGCCGTGAAGACGTACGACTACATCAACCAAACGCTTCCGTTGTCGATCTACCAAGGGTACGTAGATCACACTCTCCCCTCGTTGCTATGCATCACCATGATCTTGCGTGTGCGTAGGAATTTTTTTGAAATTACTACATTCCCCAACACATAAACCCACAATTCATCGGTCTCAACAAACACACCGCAAAAAGAAGATTACATCGAATAGATCTCCACAAGAGAGGGGGAGAACTTTGTATTGAGATCCAAAAAGAAAGAAGCCATCTAGCTAATACCTATGGACCTGTAGGTCTGAGGTAAACTACTCACACTTCATCGGAGAGGCTATGGTGTTGATGTAGAAGCCCTCCGTGATCAATGCCCCATCCGACGGAGCTCCGAAACAGGCCCCAAGATGGGATCTCGTGGATACAGAAAGTTACGGTGGTGGAATTAGGGTTTTGGCTCCGTATCTGATCATTTTGGGGTACGTAGGTATATATAGGAGGAAGAAGTACGTCGGTGGAGCAACAGGGGGCCCACGAGGGTGGAGGGCGCACCTGGGGGGGTAGGCGCCCCCTACCTCGTGGCCTCCCTGTTGGTTGCTTGACGTAGGGTCCAAGTCTCCTGGGTCTTGTTCAGTGAGAAAGTCACGTTCCCGAAGGTTTCATTCCGTTTGGACTCCGTTTGATATTCCTTTTCTTCGAAACCCTAAAATAGGCAAAAAAACGACAATTCTGGGTTGGGCCTCCGGTTAATAGGTTAGTCCCAAAAATAACATAAAAGTGGATAATACAGCCCAATAATGTCCAAAACAATAGATAATATAGCATGGAGCAATAAAAAATTATAGATACATTGGAGACGTATCAAGCATCCCCAAGCTTAATTCCTGGTCGTCCTCGAGTAGGTAAATGATAAAAACAGAATTTTTGATATGGAATGCTACTTGGCATAATTTCAATGTAATTCTTCTTAATTGTGGTATGAATATTCAGATCCAAAAGATTCAAGACAAAAGTTTAATATTGACATAGAAATAATAATACTTCAAGCATAATAACTAAGCAATTATGTCTTCTCAAAATAACATGGCCAAAGAAAGTTATCCCTACAAAATCATATAGTCTGGTTGTGCTCTATCTTCACCACACAAAATATTTAAATCATGCACAACCCCGATGACAAGCCAAGCAATTGTTTCATACTTTTGACATTCTCAAACTTTTTCAATCTTCACGCAATACATGAGCGTGAGCCATGGACATAGCACTATAAGTGGAATAGAATGGTGGTTGCGGAGAAGACAAAAAGGGAGAAGATAGTCTCACATCAACTAAGCGTATCAATGGGCTATGGAGATGCCCATTAATAGATATCAATGTGAATGAGTAGGGATTGCCATGCAACGGATGCACTAGAGCTATAAGTATATGAAAGCTCAAAAAGAAACTAAGTGGGTGTGCATCCAACTAGCTTGCTCATGAAGACCTAGGGCAATTTGAGGAAGCCCATCATTGGAATATACAAGCCAAGTTCTATAATGAAAAATTCCCACTAGTATATGAAAGTGACAACATAGGAGACTCTCTATCATGAAGACCATGGTGCTACTTTGAAGCACAAGTGTGGTAAAAGGATATTAGAATTGTCCCTTCTCTCTTTTTCTCTCATTTTTATGTGGGCCTTTTCTCTTTTTTATGGCCTCTTTTTTTATTTTTTTATTTTTTTTATTTTTTGTCCGGAGTCTCATCCCGACTTGTGGGGGAATCATAGTTTACACCATCCTTTCCTCACTGGGACAATGCTCTAATAATGATGATCATAACACTTTTATTTTATTACAACTCAACAATTACAACTCGATACTTAGAACAAAATATGACTCTACGTGAATGCCTCCAGCGGTGTACCGGGATATGCAATGAATCAAGAGTGACATGTATGAAAGAATTATGAACGGTGGCTTTGCCACAAATATGATGTCAACTACATGATCATGCAAAGCAATATGGCAATGATGAAGTGTGTCATAATAACGGAACGGTGGAAAGTTGCATGGCAATATATCTCGGAATGGCTATGGAAATGCCATAATAGGTAGGTATGGTGGCTGTTTTGAGGAAGGTATGTGGTGGGTGTATGATACCGGCGAAAGGTGCGCGGTATTAGAGAGGCTAGCAATGGTGGAAGGGTCAGAGTGCGTATGATCTGTGGACTCAACATTAGTCATAAAGAACTCATATACTTATTGCAAAAATCTACAGGTTATCAAAGGAAAGTATTACGCGCATGCTCCTAGGGTGATAGATTGGTAGGAAAATACCATCGCTCGTCCCCGACCGCCACTCATAAGGAAGACAATCAATAAATAAATCATGCTCCGACTTCATCACATAACGGGTCACCATACATGCATGCTACGGGAATCACAAACTTTAACACAAGTATTTCTCAAATTCACAACTACTCAACTAACACAACTTTAATATCACCATCTCCATATCTCAAAACAATTATCAAGCATCAAACTTCTCATAGTATTCAACACACTCATA
The DNA here is from genome assembly GCF_018294505.1 of Triticum aestivum. Taxonomy (NCBI): domain Eukaryota; kingdom Viridiplantae; phylum Streptophyta; class Magnoliopsida; order Poales; family Poaceae; genus Triticum; species Triticum aestivum. Next base: position 377,697,027 of record NC_057803.1, on the reverse strand, counting down.
AGAGAATTTTATTATTAATCTTGGATACCTAGCATATTAGGATTATTTAAGCAAATTACCATGCTATTTAAGACTCTCAAAATAATCTAAGTGAAGCATGAGATATCAATAGTTTCTATAAAACAAATCCACCACCGTGCTCTAAAAGATACAAGTGAAGTACTAGAGCAAAACTATATAACTCAAAAGATATAAGTGAAGCACATAGAATATTCTAACAATTTCCGAATCATGTGTGTCTCTCTCAAAAGGTGTGTACAGCAAAGATAATTGTGGTAAACTAACAAATAAAGACTCAAATAATACAATACGCTCCAAGCAAAACACATATCATGTGGTGAATAAAAATATAGCTCCATGTAAAGTTACCGATAGAAGTAGACGAAAGAGGGGATGCCTTCCGGGGCATCCCCAAGCTTTGGCTTTTAGGTGTCCTTAGATTATCTTAGGGGTACCATGGGAATCCCCAAGCTTAGGCTCTTGCCACTCCTTGTTCCATAATCCATCAAATCTTTACCCAAAACTTGAAAACTTCACAACACAAAACTTAAAGTAGAAAATCTCATGAGCTCCGTTAGCGAAAGAAAACAAAAGACCACTTCAAGGTACTGTAATGAACTCATTCTTTATTTATATTGGTGTTAAATCTACTGTATTCCAACTTCTCTATGGTTTATAAACTATTTTACTAGCCATAGATTCATCAAAATAAGCAAACAACACACGAAAAACAGAATCTGTCAAAAACAGAACAGTCTGTAGTAATGTGTAGCTAGCGCAAGATCTGGAGCCCCAAAAATTCTAAAATAAATTTCTGGACTTGAGTAATTTATCTATTAATCATCTGCAAAAAGAATTAACTAAATATCACTTTCCAAATAAAAACGGAAGCAGTTCTCGTGAGCGCTAAAGTTTCTGTTTTTTACAGCAAGTTTAACAAGACTTTCCCCAAGTCTTCCCCACGGTTCTACTAGGCAAAAACACTAATTAAACACAAAAAAACAACCAAAACAGAGGCTAGATAAATTATTTATTACTAAACAGGAGCAAAAAGCAAGTAATAAAAATAAAATTGGGTTGCCTCCCAACAAGCGCTATCATTTAACGCCCCTAGCTAGGCATAACAAGCAAGAATAGATCTAGGTATTGCCATAATAGTAAGATAGATTATTAAAACTCATTTCATAACAAGCAAGGATAGATCTAGGTATTGCCATATTTGGTTGGTAATCCCTAAGTGGCTCTCATAATAGATTAATAAGGTAATTTAATTTTCTTTCTAGGGAAGTGTTCCATGCCTTTCCTTAACGGAAATTGGAATCTAATATTTCCTTCCTTCATTTCAATAATTGCACCAATCGTTCTAAGGAAGGGTCTACCAAGAATAATAGGACATGAAAGATTGCAATCTATATCCAGAACGATAAAATCTACGGGCACATAATTCCTATTTGCAAGAATAAGAACATCATTAATTCTTCCCATAGGTTTCTTAATAGTGGAATCCGCAAGGTACAAGTTTAAAGAGCAATCGTCAAAATCACGGAAACCTAACAAATCACACAAAGTCTTTGGAATCGTGGAAACACTAGCACCCAAATCACACAAAGCATAACATTCATGATCTTTAATTTTAATTTTAATAGTTGGTTCCCACTCATCATAAAGTTTTCTAGGGATAGAAACTTCCAACTCAAGTTTTTCTTCATAAGATTGCATCAAAGCATCAACGATATGTTTGGTAAATGCTTTATTTTGACTACAAGCATGAGGAGAATTTAGCACGGATTGCAACAAGGAAATAAAACATATCAAAGAGAAATTATCATAATTAAATTCCTTGAAATCCAAAATAGTAGGTTCATTAGCATCTAGAGTTTTGATCTCCTCAATTCCACTTTTATCAAATTTAGCATCAAGATCTAAAGACTCCGAATTTTTGGAACGCCTTCTAGGTAAAGGTGGATCATATTCAGTCCCATCATTATTGATATTCATACTACAAAACAAAGATTTAATAGGGGACACATCAATAACTTTTAGATCTTCATCTTTATTATCATGGAAACTAGAAGAACACGCTCTTATAAAGGAATCTTTCTTAGCACGCATCCTAGCGGTTCTTTCTTTGCACTCATCAATGGAAATTCTCATGGCTTTGAGAGACTCATTGATATCATGCTTAGGTGGAATAGATCTAAGTTTCAAAGAATCAACATCAAGAGAAATTCTATCAACGTTCCTAGCCAACTAATCAATCTTAAGCAATTTTTCTTCAATCAAAGCATTGAAATTCTTTTGCGAAGTAATAAATTCTTTAATATTAGAATCAAAATCAGAGGGCATCTTATTATAATTCCCACAAGAATTATTGTAGGAATTGCCATAATTATTAGAGGAGTTGCTAGGATAAGGCCTAGGATTAAAGTTTCCTCCATACGCATTGTTACCAAAATTATTCCTACCAACAAAATTCACATCCATAGGTTCATTGTTATTCTCAATCAAAGTAGACAAAGGCATATCATTAGGATCATAAGAAACACTTTTATTAGCAAATAATTTCATAAGTTCATCCATCTTTCCACTCAAAATATTAATTTCTTCTATCGCATGCACTTTCTTATTAGTAGATCTTTCAGTGTGCCATTGAGAATAATTAACCATAATATTATCCAGGTGTTTAGTAGCTTCTCCTAAAGTGATTTCCATAAAAGTGCCTCCCGCGGCCGAATCTAAAAGATTTCTAGAAGCAAAATTCAATCCGGCATAAAATTTTTGTATAATCATCCACAAATTCAAACCATGTGTTGGGTAATTACGTATCATTAATTTCATCCTCTCCCAAGCTTGTGCAACATGTTCATGATCAAGTTGCTTAAAATTCATAATATCGTTTCTAAGAGAGATGATCTTAGTGGGAGGAAAATACTTAGAGATAAAAGCATCTCTGCACTTATTCCACGAATCAATACTATTTTTAGGCAAAGACGAAAACCAAGCTTCAGCACGATCTCTAAGCGAAAAAGGAAATAGCTTCAATTTAACAATATCATTATCAACATGTTTCTTCTTTTGCATGCCACACAAATCAACAAAGCTATTTAGATGGGTAGCGGCATCTTCACTAGGAAGGCCGGAAAATGGATCTTTCATGACAAGATTCAGCAAGGCAACATTAATTTCACAAGATTCAGCATCGGTAAGAGGAGCAATCTGAGTGCTAATAAAATCATTGTTGTTGGTATTGGTGAAGTCACACAATTTAGTGTTATCTTGAGCCATCGTGACAAGGAAGCAATCCAACACACAAACAAACAAGAAGCGGGCAAAAAGAGGCAAATAGAGAAAGAGAGGGAGGATAGAGAGAGAGGGCGAATAAAACAGCAAGGATGAAGTGGGGGAGAGGAAAACGAGAGGCAAATGGCAAATAATGTAATGCGTGAGATAAGGGTTTCTGATGGGTACTTGGTATGTTGACTTTTGCGTAGACCTTCCCGGCAACGGCGCCAGAAATCCTTCTTGCTACCTCTTGAGCACTTGCGTTGGTTTTCCCTTGAAGAGGAAAGGATGATGTAGCAGAGTAGCGTAAGTATTTCCCTCAGTTTTTGAGAACCAAGGTATCAATCCAGTAGGAGGCTATGCGCAAGTCCCTCGAACCTACACAAAACAAACAAATTCTCGCAACCAACGCGATAAGGGGTTGTCAATCCCTACACGGTCACTGACGAGAGTGAGATCTGATAGATATGATAAGATAATATTTTTGGTATTTTTATGATAAAGATGCAAAGTAAAATAAAAGGCAATGAAAATAACAAAGTATTGGAAGATTAATATGATGAATATAGACCCGGGGGCCATAGGTTTCACTAGTGTCTTCTCTCGAGAGCATAAGTATTTTACGGTGGGTGAACGAATTACTGTTGAGCAATTGACAGAATTGAGCATAGTTATGAGAATATCTAGGTATGATCATGTATATAGGCATAACGTCCGATACAAGTAGACCGATTCCTGCCTGCATCTACTACTATTACTCCACACATCAACCGCTATCCAGCATGCATCTAGAGTATTAAGTTCATAAGAACAAAGTAACGCCTTAAGCAAGATGCCATGATGTAGAGGGATAAACTCATGCAATATGATGAAAACCCCATCTTGTTATCCTCAATGGCAACAATACAATACGTGCCTTGCTGCCCCTACTGTCACTAGGAAAGGACACCGCAAGATTGAACCCAAAGCTAAGCACTTCTCCCATTGCAAGAAAGATCAATCTAGTAGGCCAAACCAAACTGATAATTCGAAGAGACTTGCAAAGATAACCAATCATACATAAAATAATTCAGAAGGGATTCAAATATTGTTCATAGATAAACTTGATCATAAACCCACAATTTATCGGTCTCAAGAAACACACCGCAAAAAGAAGATTACATCGAATAGATCTCCACAAGAGAGGGGGAGAACTTTGTATTGAGATCCAAAAAGAGAGAACAAGCCATCTAGCTAATAACTATGGACCCATAGGTCTAAGGTAAACTACTCACACTTCATAGGAGAGGCTATGGTGTTGATGTAGAAGCCCTCCGTGATCAATGCCCCCTCCGGCGGAGCTCCGGAATAGGGCCCAAGATGGGATCTCGTGGATACAGAAAGTTACGGCGGTGGAATTAGGTTTTGGCTCCATATCTGATTGTTTGGGGGTACATAGGTATATATAGGAGGAAGAAGTACGTCGGTGGAGTAATAGGGGGCCCACAAGGGTGGAGGGCACGCCTGGGGGGGGGGGGGGTAGGCACCCCCCCTACCTCGTGGCCTCCCTGTTGGTTGCTTGACGTAGGGTCCAAGTCTCCTAGGTCTTGTTCAGTGAGAAAATCATGTTATCGAAGGTTTCATTCCGTTTGGACTCCGTTTGATATTCCTTTTCTTCGAACCCCTAAAATAGGCAAAAAACAGCAATTCTGGGCTAGGCCTCCAGTTAATAGGTTAGTCCCAAAAATAATATAAAAGTGGATAATAAAGCCCAATAATGTCGAAAACAGTAGATAATATAGCATGGAGCAATCAAAAATTATAGATACGTTGGAGACGTATGAACGTCAAACCCTCCTCCTACCAAAGTTGCCAAGTTTATGTATGTTCCTAAAAATAAGGGTAAATCTTCTAGTAAGGAGAATGAAGATCTCAAATCAATAAGTGTTCACCCCAACTTTTTCGCTATTATAAAGGAGCCTTTTGCTACAAATGAATTTCTTGATTTCTTGCCTAGGAGTTTGATCATCATCGAAATGAAATAAACTCCTAAGGGTTATAAGTGTTCAATTGAAGAATTGCATACCAAAGATGACAATACTTAGATCTATTCTTGCTTTTATGCCTAGCTAGGGAAGTTAAACGATAGCGCTTGTTGGGAGGCAACCCAATTTTATTTTTGTTCCTAGCTTTTTTTTCATGTTTAGTAATAAATAATTCATCTATCCTCTGTTACGATTGTGTTTTTTATGTTTTAGTTAGTGTTTGTGCTAAGTAAAGCCAGGATCTTCTTGGGTGATTGTTGTTTGATCTTGCTGAAAAAACAGAAAGTACGCGCTCACGAGAATAATTTCATTTTTTACCCGAGATCGATAAAATACTAATACCAACTGCAGTAGATCAATATACAAATTATTTAGGACGTCCTAGTTTTTCAGAATTTTTGGAGTTACAGAAGTATTCGAAACCTCCAGATTGCTATAGACTGTTCTGTTTTCGACAGATTCTGTTTTTGTGTGTTGTTTGCTTATTTTGATGAACCTATGGCTAGTATCGGGGGGGGGGGTATGAACCATAGATAAGTTGTAATATCGTAGGTTTAACACCAATATAAATAAATAATGAGTTCATTACAGTACATTAAAGTGGTGGTTTGTTTTCTTATACTAGCGGAGCTCATGAGATTTTCTGTTGAGTTCTGTGTTGTGAAGTTTTCAAGTTTTTGGGTAAAGATTTGATGGATTTTGGAACAAGGAGTGGAAAGAGCCTAAGCTTGGGGATTCCCAAGGCACCCCAAGGTAAAATTCAAGGACAACCAAAAGCCTAAGCTTGGGGATGCCCCGGAAGGCATCCCCTCGTTCGTCTTCGTCTATCGGTAACTTTACTTGAGGCTATATTTTTATTCACCACATGATATGTGTTTTGCTTGGAGCGTCTTGTATGATTTGAGTATTTGCTTTTTAGTTTAACACAATCATCCTTGATGTACACACCTTTTGGGAGAGACACACATGAATCGGAATTTATTAGAATACTCTATGTGCTTCACTTATATCTTTTGAGCTAGATAATTTTGCTCTAGTGCTTCACTTATATCTTTTTAGAGCATGGTGGTGGTTTTACTTTATAGAAATTATTGATCTCTCAAGCTTCACTTATATTATTTTGAGAGTCTTTTAGAACAACATGGTAATTTTCTTTGGCTATGAAATTAGTCCTAATATGATAGGCATCCAAGATGGGTATAATAAAAACTTCCATATAGAGTGCATTGAATACTATGAGAAGTTTGATACTTGATGATTGTTTTGAAATTAGAGTCATTCTAGTTAAGTAATTGTGAAATTGAGAAATACTTGTGTTAAGGTCTGCAAGTCCCGTAGCATGCACATATGGTAACCGTTGTGTGACAAATTTGAAGCATGAGGTGTTCTTTGATTGCCTTCCTTATGAGTGGCGGTCAGGTACGAGCGATGGTCTTTTCCTACCAATCTATCCCCCTAGGAGCATGCGCGTAGTGCTTGGTTTTGATGACTTGTAGATTTTTTCAATAAGTATGTGATTTCTTTATGGCTAATGTTGAGTCCATGGATGATACGCACTCTCACCCTTCCATCATTGCTAGCCTCTTCGGTACCGTGCATTGCCCTTTCTCACCTCGAGAGTTGGTGCAAACTTCGCCGGTGCATCCAAACCCCGTGATATGATACGCTCTTTCACACATAAACCTCCTTATATCTTCCTCAAAACAGCCACCATACCTACCTATTATGGAATTTCCATAGCCATTCCGAGATATATTGCCATGCAACTTTCCACCGCTCCATTTTTTATGACACGCTCCATCATTGTCATATTGCCTTGCATGATCATGTACTTGACATCGTATTTGTGGCAAAGCCACCGCTCATAATTTTTATACAGGTCACTCTTGAATCATTGCACATCCCAGTACTCCACCGGAGGCATTCATATAGAGTCATATTTTGTTCTAGTATCGAGTTGTAATTTTTGAGTTGTAAATAAATAGAAGTGTGATGATCATTATTATTAGAGCATTGCCCCATGAGGAAAAAAAAGAGAGAAAGGACAAATAAAAAAAGAGGAGGCCCAAAAAAATGAGAGAAAAAGAGAGAAGGGGCAATGTTACTATCCTTTTTCCACACTTGTGCTTCAAAGTAGCACCATGATCTTCATGATAGTGAGTCTCTTATTTTGTCACTTTCATATACTTGTGGGAATTTTTATTATAGAACTTGGCTTGTATATTCCAACAATGGGCTTCCTCAAAATGCCCTAGGTCTTCGTGAGCAAGCAAGTTAGATGCACACCCACTTAGTTTCTTTTGTTGAGCTTTCATATATTTATAGCTCTAGTGCATCCGTTGCATGGCAATCCCTACTCCTCGCATTGACATAAATTGATGAGCATCTCCATATCCCGTTGATTAGCCGCGTCAATGTGAGACTTTCTCCTTTTTGTCTTCTCCACACAACCTCCATTATCATATTCTATTCCACCCATAGTTTTATGTCCATGGCTCGCGCTCATGTATTGCGTGAAAGTTGAAACAGTTTGAGAATACTAAAGTATGAAACAATTGCTTGGCTTGTCATGGGGGTTGTGCATGATGGGAGCATTTTGTGTGACGAAAATAAAGCATGGCCAAACTATATGATTTTGTAGGGATGAGCTTTCTTTGGCTATGTTATTGTGAGAAGACATAATTGCTTGGTTAGTATGCTTGAAGTATTATTGTTTTTATGTCAATATTAAACTTTTGTCTTGAATCTTTCGGATCTGAATATTCATGCGACAATAAAGAAAATTACAATGAAAATAATGTTAGGTAGCATTCCACATCAAAAATTCTGTTTTTATCATTTACCTACTTGAGGACGAGCAGGAATTAAGCTTGGGGATGCTTGATACATCTCCAACGTATCTATAATTTTTGATTGTTCCATGCTATTATATTATCTGTTTTGGATGTTTAATGGGCTTTATATGCACTTTTATATTATTTTTGGGACTAACCTATTAACCGAAGTCCTAGTGCAAATTGCTATTTTTTTGCCTATTTTAGTGTTTCGCAGAAAAGGAATATCAACGGAATCCAAACGGAACGAAACCTTCGCGAGGATCTTTCTTCGAACAAACGCAACCCAGGAGACTTGGAGTACAAGTGTGGAAGTCCGTGAAGCTTCCACGAGGCAGGGTGTGCGCCCAAGGGGGGTAGGCGCGCCCCCCACCCTCGTGGGCCCCACGGAGTTCCACTGACGTACTTCTTTCTCCTATATATACCCTTATACCCTAAAAACATCCAGGAGAGCCACGAAACCACTTTTCCATCTTGGGGCCTTTTCCGGCGATCTGCCGGTGGGGGATTCGATCACGGAGGGCTTCTACATGAACACCATAGCCTCTTCGATGATGTGTGAGTAGTTTACCACATACCTTCGGGTCCATAGTTATTAGCTAGATTGCTTCTTCTCTCTCTTTGGTTCTCAATACAAAGTTCTCCTCAATGTTCTTGGAGATCTATTTGATGTAATACTCTTTTGCGGTGTGTTTGCCAAGATTCAATGAATTGTGGCTTTATGATCAAGATTATCTATGAACAATATTTGGTTCTTCTTTGAATTCTTATATGCATGATTTGATATCTTTGGAAGTCTCTTCGAATTATCGGTTTAGTTTGGCCTACTAGATTGATCTTTCTTGCGATGGGAGAAGTGCTTAGCTTTGGGTTCAATCATGCGGTGTCCTTTCCCAGTGACAACATGGGTAGCAAGGCACGTATTGTACTGTTGCCATCGAGGATAAAATGATGGGGTTTATATCATATTGCTTGAGTTTATCCCTCTACATCATGTCATCTTGCCTAATGCGTTACTCTGTTCTTATGAACTTAATACTATAGATGCATGCTGGATAGCAGTCGATGTGTGGAGTAATAGTAGTAGATGCAGAATCCTTTCGGTCTACTTGACACGAACGTGATGCCTATGTTCATGATAATGCCTAGATATTCTCATAACTATGTGCTTTTCTATCAATTGCTCGGCATTACTTTGTTCACCCACCGTAATATATGCTATCATGAGAGAAGCCACTAGTGAAACCTATGCTCCTCGGGTCTACTTTACATCATATAAGTTTCTGATCTATAGTTCTAGTTTACTATTTATTTTGCAATCTATACAACAAAAATACCAAAAATATTTATCTTATTATCTTTATCAGATCTCACTTTTGCAAGTGGCCGTGAAGGTATTGACAACCCCTTTATCATGTTGGTTGCAAGGTTCTCAATTGTTTGTGCAAGTACTAGGTGACTTTCATGTAGTCTCCTACTGGATTGATACCTTGGTTCTCAAAAACCGAGGGAAATACTTATGCTACTTTGCTGCATCACCCTTTCCTCTTCAAGGGAAAACCAATGCATGCTCAAGAGGTAGCAGCTACGCCCGCTCGCCTCCTGCGCTCGCCAACTCCCCCCTGCCACGCCCGGGCTAGCAGCTCCGGCCGCGCGCAAGGCATGTCCACCAGCGACCATGTCGGCGTGGGCGCTCGCCGCTGCTCCCATTCCCCGCGGCTGCTACAGCCCGCTGTGGTGGTCGTCGGGCCGCGACTGACCCGGCCGCTGCCGCACCGCACCTGCCTCTGCTGCCGTGCGCCGGCGCCCCTGCAAGGCCACAGCCTCGCCTTGCCTCCAGGTCGGGCTTGGTCATCGCCCGGGCGACGCCAACACCCGGGTCCAATCGCCCGTACACCCGCGCCCGTTCTTTGCGCCCGCTAAGGCCACCAGGTCTGTGACAGCCGGGCCCACCCCCAGAACATTTAAAAAGAATGTAAAAAGATGGATACAAATAATTATTAATTAATTAATTTAATTTATTATGTTAACTAAACTAATTAAATTTAGTTACCTAATCATTTAGTTAGACTAATTTAACCCTGCTTAGTTAATCTAAGACTATGACGGACGGGTCCCACCTACCAGGGTTGACCTAGTCAACCTTTGGCCCTGCTAACATCATGTTGATGTCATGCTGACGTCATAATTGCATTTTCTAATTAAATTAATTCTGTTAATTATAAAAATGAATTAATACTTTGATAAATAATATAATATAAACTGTATCTCGAATGAAAATACTTTGTACATGAAAGTTGCTCAGAATTTTGAGACGAACCCGAATACGCACTCCATTCATCTACCACACGTCGCTAGCATAGCGAACATGCAACCACCCTCCCCCTGGTCTGTCTATCTGAAATTGCCAAACACCGAGGATAGTTTCCCAGATGTTTTCCCCCTTCGCCAGTATCACCTAATACCGCGTTAGGGCATACCTAACACTTCTTAATGTCATGTCATGCATTTGTTTGCATTGTATTCATTGTCTCTTCCCCAACTTCTCTCCGGTGGACTACGAGACTGACATCGCTGCTGCCCCGATCGACTACGGTGTTGATGACCCGTCCTTCTCCGCCAAGCTTCCATGCAAGCAAACCCTCCTTGATCAACCAGATATCGCCCACTATCTTCTCTCTTATTCTTGCATTAGGTCTGCCACTGTTATTGATTTGATAGCTCCTATTCTATTGCATAGCCTGTCATTGTTGCTACTGTTGTTACCTTTACTTGCAATCCTAAATGCTTAGTATAGGATGCTAGTATTCCATTAGTGGCCCTACATTCTTGTCTGTTTGCCATGCTGTACTATTGGGTCGTGATCACTCGAGAGGTGATCACAGGTACATACATACATACATACATACATCCACCCACCCATACATACATACATACATACATACATACATATTATACAGGTTACATGATGTGATTGAAGTCGGGTTGGCTCGTAGAGTACCCACAAGTGATTCCGACGCGGGGGCTGAAGGGACAGGTGGTTCCATCCAGGTAGTGATGGGCCTGGGTTCCTGAAGGCCCCCGACTGTTACTTTGTGGCGGAGCGACAGGGTAGGTCGAGACCACCTAGGAGACAGGTGGGCTGGTCCTAGGTCGGCGTCTGCGGTTACTTCAAATAACATGCTTAATGAGATTGGGTATTTGATCTGAGTTGGTATTGACTTATATGCACTAACCACCACACGGGAACAATTATGGGCACTCGACGTCGTAATATCAGCCTAAACCTTCTAGACTTCTGTGGCTGAGCGGTGCATGCCGAATTGGACTAGAATGCCTGCTCTTGTATTAGGGAGGCTAGGTCTGCTCCCGGCCACCCTCGCAACTTGCAAGAGTTCAAAGGGCGATGTGACCAAGACCCATGCACACTTAGGATTTAGACCAATGTGCTGGCCTCTCTGTTAGGCCTAGGTAGGGCTGCGACATGTTAATCTTCTGAGGCCGGACATGACCCAGGAAAGTGTGCCCGCCAGAGGGATCGAGCATGTTGGGTAATCTGGTGTGCCCCTGTAGGGAAGATTGATTTATTCGAACAGCTGTGTCCATGGTAACAGGACGACCCAGAGTTGTATTTCAACCTCATGACAAGTAGAACCAGATACTTATAAAACACATCCAGATAAGTTCCAGATACAACCCGGTGATCGCTCTCTCATAGGGTGATGAGGAGAGGATCCTCGGGTAGGTTTATGCTATACGTTGTTACTTGGTTAAGTTACCAGCTACTCTCTTCTTTATGCTTCAAGATGGAGGCTGCCAGAAGCATAGTCTTCAATAGGACTAGCTTCTCCCCCTCTCATTCAGGCATTCTCCACTTCAGTCCACATATACTACCCATTTCATTGATACCGATGCATATGTAGTGTAGATCATTGCTTGCGAGTACTTTGGATGAGTACTCACGGTTGCTTTGCTACTTCTTTTCCACTTTTCACGGTTATTGCGATCATATGATGGAGTCCAGAAGCCAGAGGATCCTGAGGATGATTCTACGGGGAGTTCGACTTCGAGGAGTAGTTAGGAGAACCCATGCAGGAGGCCTTGCCTTTTCGATCATTGCTAATTTTTGCTACCCTTCTTAAGGCAAACTTGTTTAACTTAGGTCTATACCCAGATATTATTGCTTCCGCTGACTCTTGTGTCTTCGAGCTTATGTATTTGAGACCTCGAGGCCCCTGGCTTGTAATATAAAGCTTGTATTATTTTAGTTTGTGTGAGTTGTGTTGTGATATCTTCCCGTGAGTCCCTGATCTTGATCATACACATTTGTGTGTCTGATTAGTGTACGGTTGAATCGGGGGCGTCACAAGGGAATGGAGGGTGTAGTACTTTCTTGTAGCCCATTACTATACATGTTGACTATTACATTGGCTATAGATGACATGGAAACATGTTAGCCATCAACCGGCTATATTATTAACCATGCTTAAGGCATGCTTGCACACACACACACACACATAGAGAGAGAGAGAGAGAGTCACGTCGCATGCATGCAAAACCAGAGAGAGCTGCATGGATATAGATCTAGTGAGCCTGCCTCTAGAGAGATGGAGAGAGGAGTAATTGTTCGCAAAAATTGCGTACTTTGCATGCGCGTAACTAGCCAGCATTTCCTTCGCAGCAAATCCAGGGGTAAAATAGTCTATACACTCTGGTGTATAGTAATTTTTTCTTGGCATGCGGGCTATTACATAGTACTACTACTACTATAGTCTGTTTATTAAACACAAAGAAAAAAGGACCAGAGGTGTCGCACGATATCCAAGGAATATGGTGATAGTGGGAGGTGGGCCATGTAGTCACTGGGCTGCCGTGTTTCATACTCCTCCGATGTAAGAGTGGAGAAAGTCAGTTTTATCACAGAATAAATAAATAAGAGTGCAGACGCTCTACGATACTATACCGCTGCAGTAATAGTGACCAATGAGCCATCAAATCACATAGACCCCATAGTTAGTTGGACGGAAGAAGCAAAGCATCACTCTTCGTTGAATCCGCTTCTCCCTCTTGCAGTTCAGTATTATTTTGGAACCAACATTTCATTTCATTCACTTGCACCATTGAGAAAGATCAATGTTTAAATCATGTTTGTCGTGCTCGTGTCTCACCCTACACAAGCCTCCACCCCACACGGTCACTCGACATGCCACTCACCGGAAATCGAGTATACGCAAACTTTCTCGTCTGCTTGTCGATGGATCACATCATGGAGTACTAGCACTACTAGAAGAGATATACGAGGAGCGGGAGGATAGCTAGCTACAGCACGGACTCCCAAGAACTTTTTTACATGCATGTTGTGGCCGCCATGGTGACATTTGAACACGGAGCAGTTGCCTGCACTGAGAAGCGGCGTGGGCGGCGGTCTCTCGGCGGGCGCGCTAATGCTGGCGCCAGTGAGAGGTCGCGTTTGCTCTGGCCAGACATGAATGCGACACTGACCGTTTTGGGAAGGAAGAGCGCGCGGGTGATGAAGAGGGTTTCGGTTGGCCAAGGTGGTCAGGAGCGCCCGCAAGCGAGAGATGTTGGACGTACATAAATATTGCTATGTAATTAATAACGTGAATAATGAGCCAGTTGGACAAATATGATTGGAGATAGAGATGAAAGTAAGAATTTTACGTAAACACGAATATGTATGTCTATGTGTGTGTGTGCATGCACACACATAGTGACGACTCTTGCTACTACTCGTACACATCATCGATGTGTCATTCTCCCTACACACACAAACTTAGTACTGTTGGAAATATGCCCTAGAGGCAATAATAAAATGGTTATTATTGTGTTTCCTTGTTCATGATAATTGTCTATTGTTCATGCTATAATTGTATTAACTGGAAACCGTAATACATGTGTGAATACATAGACCACAACATGTCCCTAGTAAGCCTCTAGTGGACTAGCTCGTTGATCAATAGATGGTCATGGTTTCCTGACCATGGACATTGGATGTCGTTGATAACAGGATCACATCATTAGGAGAATGATGTGATGGACAAGACCCAATCCTAAGCCTAGCACAAGATCATGTAGTTCGTATGCTAAATCATTTCTAATGTCAAGTATCATTTCCTTAGACCATGAGATTGTGCAACTCCCGAATACCATAGGAATGCTTTGGGTGTACCAAACGCCACAATGTAACTAGGTGGCTATAAAGGTGCACTACGAGTATCTCCGAAAGTGTCTGTTGGGTTGGCACGAATCAAGACTGGGATTTGTCACTCCGTGTAAACGTAGAGGTATCTCTGGGCCCACTCGGTAGGACGTCATCATAATGTGCACAATGTAAGGAAGGAGTTTATCACGGGATGATGTGTTATGGAGCGAGTAAAGAGACTTGCCGGTAACGAGATTGAACAAGGTATCGGGATACCGACGATCGAATCTCGGGCAAGTACTATACCGGTAGACAAACGGAATTGTATACGGGATTGATTGAATCCTCGACATCGTGGTTCATCTGATGAGATCATCGTGGAGCATGTGGGAGCCAACATGGGTATCCAGATCCCGCTGTTGGTTATTGGCCGGAGAGTTGTCTCTGTCATGTCTACGTGTCTCCCGAACCCGTAGGGTCTACACACTTAAGGTTCGGTGACGCTAGAGTTGTAGAGATATTATTATGCGGTTAACCGAAAGTTGTTCGGAGTCTCGAATGAGATCCCAGACATCACGAGGAGTTCCGGAATGGTCCGGAGGTAAAGATATATATATATATAGGAAGTCCAGTTTCGGCCACTGGGAGAGTTTCGGGGTCACCGATATTTTACCGGGACCACAGGAAGGGTCCCGGGGGTCCACCAGGTGGGGCCACCTGTCCCGGAGGGCCCCATGGGCTGAAGTGACGTGGGAACCAGCCCCTAGTGGGCTGGTGCGCCCCCTTGGGCCTCCCTCGCGCCTAGGGTTGGAAACCCTAAAGGGGTGGGGGTGCCTCCACCTGGCGTGGGGGAAAAGCCACCCCCTAGGCTGCCACCCCTCCTATTAGATGGGATCTCTAGGGGCCAGCGCCCCCAGGGCGCCTATATATTGTGGAGGGGAGGGAGGGCAGCAGCACCCTAAGCCCTGGCGCCTCCCTCCTTCCCGTGACACCTCTTCCTCCCCGCTTGCGCTTGGCTAGCCCTGCCGGGATCCCGCTACTTCCACCACCATGGCGTCGTGCTGCTGGATCTCCATCAACTTCTCCTCCCCCCTTGCTGGATCAAGAAGGAGGAGACATCTCCGCTCTGTACGGGTGTTGCACGCGGAGGTGCCATCCGTTTGGTGCTAGGATCATCAGTGATTTGGATCACGATGAGTACAACTCCATCAACCCCGTTCTCTTGAACGCTTCCGCTTAGCGATCTTCAAGGGTATGAAGATGGACTCCCTCTCTCTCGTTGCTAGATGACTCCATAGATTGATCTTGGTGATGCGTAGAAAATTTTAAATTTCTGCTATGATCCCTTACAGTGGTATCAGAGCTAGGTCTATGCGTAGATTCTATGCACGAGTTGAACGCAAAGTAGTTGTGGGCGATGATTTGTTCAATTTTCTTACCGTTACTAGTCTTATCTTGATTCAGCGACATTGTGGGATGAAGCGGCCCGGACCAACCTTACACATACACTTACGTGAGACAGGTTCCATCGACTGACATGCACTTGATGCATAAGGTGGCTGGCGGGTGTCTGTCTCTCCCACTTTAGTCGGATCGGATTCAATGAAAAGGGTCCTTATGAAGGGTAAATAGCAATTGGCATATCACCGTTGTGGTTTTGCGTAGGTAAGAAATGTTCTTGCTAGAACCCCATAGCAGCCACGTAAAACATGCAACAACAATTAGAGGACGTCTAACTTGTTTTTGCAGGGTATGCTATGTTATGTGATATGGCCAAAAGGATGTGATGAATGATATATGTGATGTATGATATTGATCATGTTCTTGTAATAGGAATCACGACTTGCATGTCGATGAGTATGACAACCGGCAGGAGCCATAGGAGTTGTCTTAATTTATTTAGGACCTGCGTGTCAATGAAAACGCCATGTAATTACTTTACTTTATTGCTAACCATTAGCCATAGTAGTAGAAGTAATAGTTGGCTAGGCAACTTCATGAAGACACGATGATGGAGATCATGGTGTCATGCCGGTGATGATGGTGTTCATGTCACGCCTCGAAGATGGAGATCAAAGGCGCAAGATGATATTGGCCATATCATGTCACTTTATGATTTGCATGTGATGTTTGTCATGTTTACATCTTATTTGCTTAGAACGATGGTAGCATAAGTAAGATGATCCCTCGCAATAATTTCAAGAAAGTGTTCCCCCTAACTGTGCACCGTTGCTAAGGTCCGTTGTTCCGAAGACCACGTGATGATCGGGTGTGATAGGTTCTAATGTTCGCATACAATGGGTGTAAGCCAGATTTACACACGCAATACACTTAGGTTGACTTGACGAGCCTAGCATGTACAGACATGGCCTCAGAACACGGAAGACTGAAAGGTCGAACATGAGTCATATAGTGGATATGATCAACATGAAGATGTTCACCGATGATGACTAGTCCGTCTCACGTGATGATCAGACACGGCCTAGTTGACTCGGATCATGTATCACTTAGATGACTGCAGGGATGTCTATCTAAGTGGGAGTTCATTGAATAATTTGATTAGATGAACTTAATTATCATGAACATAGTCAAAAGGTCTTTGCAAATTATGTCATAGCTCACGCTTTGGTTCTACTATTTTAGATATGTTCCTAGAGAAAATTTAGTTGAGAGTTGACAGTAGCAATTATGCGGACAGGGTCCATGAACTGAGGATTGTCCTCATTGCTGCACAGAAGGGTTATGTCCTTAATTCACCGCTCAGTGTGCTGAACCTCGAGCATCATCTGTAGATGTTGGGAAACATCTGACATACATGTTTTGATGACTACGTGATAGTTCAGTATGTAATACTAAAGGTTTAGAATTGTGGCACCAAAGACGTTTTTGAAACGTCGTAGAACATATGAGATGTTCCAAAGACTAAAATTGGAATTTCAGACTAGTGCCCACGTCAAGAGGTATGAGACCTCTGAAAAGTTTCTTAAGCCTGCAAACTAAGGGAGAAAAACTCAATCGTTGAGCACGTGCTCAAATTGTCTGAGTACTGCAATCGCTTGAATCGAGTGGGAGTTAATCTTCCAGATGAGATAGTGATGGTTCTCCATAGTCACTGCCACCAAGCTATTGGAGCTTCGTGATGAACTATAACATATCAGGGATAGACATGATGATCCTTGAGCAACTCGCGATGTTTGACACCGCGAAAGTAGAAATCAAGTAGGAGCATCAATTGTTGATGGTTAAACCACTAGTTTCAAGAAGGGCAAGGTAAAGAAGGGATACTTCATGAGATGACAAATCAATTGCTGCTCTAGTGAAGAAACCCAAGGTTGAACCAAACCCGAGACTAAGTGCTTCTATAATGAGGGGAACGGTCACTGAAGCAGAACTACCCTAGATACTTGGTAGATGAGAAAGCTGGCAAGGTCGACAGAAGTATTTTGGATATACGTCATATTATTGTGTACTTTACTAGTACTCCTAGTAGCACCAGGGTAATAAATACCGGTTCGGTTGCTAAGCGTTAGTAACTCGAAATAAAAGGCTGCGGAGAGTAGCTAAAGGTGAGATGACGATATGTGTTGGAAGTGTTTCCAAGGTTGATGTGATCAAACATCGCACGCTCCCTCTACCATTGGGATTGGTGTTAAACCGAAATAATTGTTATTTGGTGTTTGCATTGAGCATAGACATGATTGGATTATGTTTATCGCCACACGGTTATTCATTTAAGGAGAATAATGGTTACTCTATTTATTTGAATAATACCTTCAATGGTCTTGCACCTAAAATGAATGGTTTATTGAATCTCGATCGTAGTGATACACATGTTCATGCCAAAAGATATAAGATAGTAATGATAGTACCATGTACTTGTGGCACTGCCATTTGAGTCATGTTGGTATAAAACACATGAAGAAGCTCCATGTTGATGGATCTTTGGACTCACTCATTTTTGAAAAGATTGAGACATGCGAACCATGTCTATTGGTAGATATGCATGAAGAAACTCCATGCAGATGGATCGTTTGGACTCACTTGATTCTGAATCACTTCAGACATGCAAATCATACCACATGGGCAAGATGACTAAAAGGCCTCGTTTTCAGTAAGATGGAACAAGAAAGCAACTTGTTGGAAGTAATACATTTTGATGTGTGCAGTCCAATGAGTGCTGAGGCTCGTAGTGGATATCGTTATGTTCTTACTTCACAGATGATTTGAGTAGATGCTAAGTATATTTACTTGATGAAACACAAGTCTGAATTATTGAAAGGTTTAAGTAATTTCAGAGTGAAGTTGAAGATCGTCGTGACTAGATGATAAAATGTCTATGATATGATCATATAGATGAATATCTGAGTTACAAGTTTGGCACACAATTAAGACATTGTGGAAATTGTTTCATAACTAATATCGCCTGGACCACCATAGTGTGATGGTGTGTCCGAACATCACAACTGCACCCTATTGGATATGGTGCATACCATGATGTCTCTTATCGAATTACCACTATCGTTTATGGGTTAGGCATTAGAGACAACCGCATTCACTTTAAATAGGGCACCACACAATTCTGTTGAGACGACACCGTATGAACCATGGTTTAGAAAAACCTATGCTGTCATTTCTTAAAAGGTTTGGGGCTGCGACGCTTCGGTGAAAAAGTTTCAGGCTGATAAGCTCGAACCCAAAACGGATAAAAGCATCTTCATAGAATACCCAAAAATAGTTGGGTATACCTCCTATTTCAGATCCGGAAGCAAAAGTGATTGTTTCTAGAAATGGGTCCTTTCTCGAGGAAAACTTTCTCTCGAAAGAATTGAGTGGGAGGATGGTGGAGATTTGATGAGGTTATTGAACCGTCACTTCAACTAGTGTGTAGCAGGGCAAATGAAGTTGTTCCTGTGGCACCTACACCAATTGAAGTGGAAGCTTATGATAGTGATCATGAAACTTCGGATCAAGTCACTACCAAACCTCATAGGTCGACAAGGATGCATACTACTTTAGAGTGGTACATAATCCTGTCTTGGAAGTCATGTTGCTAGACAACAATGAACCTACGAGCTATGGAGAAGTGGTGGTGGGCCCAGATTCCGAAGAATGGCTCGAGGCCATAAAATCCGAGAGAGGATCCATGTATAAAAGAAAGTATAGACTTTGAAAGAACTACTTGATGGTCGTAAGGCTGTTGGGTGTAGATGGATTTTAAAAGGAAGACAGACAATGATGGTAAGTGTCACCATTAAAAAAGCTCAACTTGTCGTTAAGATGTTTCCCAACAAGTTCAAGGAGTTAACTACAATGAGACTTTCTCACTCGTAGCGATGCTAAGAGTCTGTTGGAATTATGTTAGCAGTTACTGCATTATTTATGAAATCTTGTAGATAGGATGTAAAAAACATTGTTTCCTCGACATTTTTCTTAAGGAAAGGTTGTATGTGATACAACCAGAAGGTTTTGTCAATCCTGAAAGATGCTAACAAGTATGCAAAGCTCCAGCAATCCTTCTAAGGACTGGAGTAAGGATCACGGAATTGGAATGTACGCTTTGATGAGATGATCAAAGATTTTGGGTTTATACAAAGTTTATGAGAAACTTGTATTTCGAAAAAAGTGAGTGGGAGCACTATATAATTTTTGATGAATATATGTTGTTAACATATTGTTGATCAGAAATGATGTAGAATTTCTGGAAAGCATACAGGGTTATTTGAAAAGTGTTTTTCAATGGAAAATCTGGATTTAGCTACTTGAACATTGAGCATCAAGATCTATAACGATAGATCAAAAACGCTTAATAGTACTTTCAAATGAATACATACCGTGACAAGATTCTGAAGGAGTTCAAAATAGATCAGCAAAGAAGGAGTTCTTGGCCGTGTTACAAGGTGTGAGTATTGAGTAAGGCTCAAGAGCTGACCACGGTAGAAGAGAGAGAAAGGACGAAGGTCGTCCCCTATGCTTTAGACATAGGCTCTATAGTATGCTATGCTGTGTACCGCACCTGAAGTGTGCCTTGCCATGAGTCAGTCAAGGGGTACAAGAGTGATCCAAGAATGGATCACATGACAGCGGTCGAACTTATCCTTAGTAATTAGTGGACTAAGGAATTTTCTTGATTATGGAGGTGGTAAAAGAGTTCGTCATAAAGGGTTACGTCGATGCAAACTTTGACACTAATCCGAATGACTCTGAGTAGTAAACCGGATTTGTATAGTAGAGCAGTTATTTCGAATAGCTCCAAGTAGCGTGTGGTAGCTGCATCTACAAGATGACATAGAGATTTGTAAAGCACACATGGATCTGAAAGGTTCAGATCCATTGACTGATAAACCTCTCTCACAAGCAAGATATGAAGATACCCCATGGGTGATGGATTCATTACAATCACATAGTGACGTGAACTAGATTATTGACTCTAGTACAAGTGGGAGACTATTGGAAATATGGCCTAGAGGCAATAATAAAATGGTTATTATTGTGTTTCCTTGTTCATGATAATTGTCTATTGTTCATGCTATAATTGTATTAACTGGAAACCGTAATACATGTGTGAATACATAGACCACAACATGTCCCTAGTAAGCCTCTAGTTGACTAGCTCGTTGATCAATAGATGGTCATGGTTTCCTGACCATGGACATTGGATGTCGTTGATAACGGGATCACATCATTAGGAGAATGATGTGATGGACAAGACCCAATCCTAAGCCTAGCACAAGATCGTGTAGTTCGTATGCTAAATCTTTTCTAATGTCAAGTATCATTTCCATAGACCATGAGATTGTGGAACTCCCGGATACCATAGGAATGCTTTGGGTGTACCAAACACCACAACGTAACTGGGTGGCTATAAAGGTGCACTACGGGTATCTCCGAAAGTGTCTGTTGGGTTGGCACGAATCGAGACTGGGATTTGTCACTCCATGTAAACAGAGAGGTATCTCTGGGCCCACTCAGTAGGACGTCATCATAATGTGCACAATGTGACCAAGGAGTTGATCACGGGATGATGTGTTACAAAACGAGTAAAGAGACTTGCCGGTAACGAGATTGAACAAGGTACCGAGATACCGACGATCGAATCTCGGGCAAGTACTATACTGGTAGACAAAGGGAATTGTATACGGGATTGATTGAATCCTCGACATCGTGGTTCATCCGATGAGATCATCGTGGAGCATGTGGGAGCCAACATGGGTATCCAGATCCCGCTATTGGTTATTGGCCAGAGAGTTGTCTCTGTCATGCCTACGTGTCTCCCGAACCCGTAGGGTCTACACACTTAAGGTTTGGTGACGCTATTGTTGTAGAGATATTAGTATGTGGTTAACAGAAAGTTGTTCGGAGTCCCGGATGAGATCTCGGACGTCACGAGGAGTTCCAGAATGGTCCAGAGGTCAAGATATATATATATATATATATATATATATATATATATATATATATATATATATATATATATATATATATATATAGGAAGTCCAGTTTCGGCCACCGGGAGAGTTTCGGGGTCACCGGTATTGTACCGGGACCACCGAAAGGGTCCCGGTGGTCCACAGGGTGGGGCCACCTGTCCCGAAGGGCACCATGGGCTGAAGTGACGTGGGAACCAGCCGCTGGTGGGATGGTGCGCCCCCCTTGCGCCTAGGGTTGGAAACCCTAAAGGGGTGGGGGCGCCTCCACCTGGCTTGGGGCCAAGCCACCCCCTAAGCCGCCGCCCTCCCATTAGATGGGATCTCTAGGGGCCGGCGCCCCCCAGGGCCCCTATATATAGTGGAGGGGAGGGAGGGCAGCAACACCCTAAGCCCTGGTACCTCCCTCCCTCCCGTGAAACCTCTTCCTCCCCGCTTGCGCTTGGCGAAGCCCTGCCGGGATCCCGCTACTTCCACCACCACGTCGTCGTGCTGCTGGATCTCCATCAACTTCTCCTGCCCCCTTGCTGGATCAAGAAGGAGGAGACGTCTCCGCTCTGTACGTGTGTTGAATGCGGAGGTGCCGTCCGTTCGGCGCTAGGATCATCGGTGATTTGGATCACGACGAGTACGACTCCATCAACCCGGTTCTCTTGAACGCTTCCGCTTAGCGATCTTCAAGGGTGTGAAGATGCACTCCCTCTCTCTCGTTGCTAGATGACTCCATAGATTGAACTTGGTGATGCGTAGAAAATTTTAAATTTCTGCTACGATCCCCAACAAGTACCACCTCATTTTTTTTCCTAGGATAGCAATATCATAGGAGTGGGAAACAATATTAAGTGAGATAAATTGTGTACTACGTACATGAATAAATGTACATGCACTCACTCTGCCTCCGACATACCAGCGAGTGCACGATGGAGCGCATTTGTACATGAAGAGGCAGTTGTACGTAATAATTTGACCCTTTAATTTGTTCACTTTATAATGGAGGGTCGGGGACCACACATGAGTGATACAAAGTGCGACTTGGAAGCGGGGACGTGTTATTGACCGAGTTCTCTATCTTGGTACATTAAAAAAAAATTTGTCTACCAATTTTCATTTCTTTTTTCCGGGAACGCGCGTATTCTATTTAAAACCACTACTATGGAGAGATATTTTACTCCATTGTATATGTAGCTTCTTGTTTGATAGGGTTACTCATGTCTCACATCTCGCTCTCCCACCCTCTCCATACCTAAACAAGATGACAGTGTCCACTCTATCTCTCTCCTCACTAGTGGTCACAGATCCGGCCGGGTCCCGTCCGCTGCGGGAGGTCAGGAGGTGCAGCGTTGACGTTGTTGCTGTCGGCGATGGATGAAGCTGATGCGCACCGTCCTCTCTGAGCCGGTGCCAGTACGGATGAAGGTCCTCCGCACCCTTGTTCGCTGCCGTTGTGTGGGCAGATCCCGCCCGCCCGCCTAAGCCATATCTCACCCACTTGAGGTATAACTTATTTTGGATTTCATGCTTCATTGTACTCTGCGTGCGGGTTTTCTTGTATACCACTACTCCCGAGCTCCCCATGTACAGTAGCTAGGGTTCGTCGACTGGTCCAACATCGTGGTGGTTCTAATGTATATTCATTAATTCTTATTTACAATTAAGATGCCATTGTTAATCTTGTTCCACTGCTAAAACAAAGTAACGATACCACTTAAATATCTTTTTTTATATTTTGCAAATAACGATGCGTATCTCCATACCCGGGCATGTCTTCCTCAATTTTAGTGGTTCTTCCTTTCTCGTGCTTGATTATCGAGAAGAATCAAACCAAAGTGAGGATTATCAAACTTCATTGGTGCTTGAGCCAAACTTGATCCCAAGATCGATGATGCATCACCACGATGACCTATCGAAGCTCATGGTTGCGTCTCATGGTCTCATCAGCTGGTGAAGCTGATCGATGTTCAATGAAGAACGGGCTGTCTTCCATCAGTGGTCTATGCTTGTAACCCACAAAGACAATATCCTTCATCAGTTCATCTTGGGATGTAGTCATTTACCTTGGTGCAATTTTATCATAAAATTGGATATGAACCAAATGTTTCCTCGAAGAGGCGTCAAGGTTGGTACTAAGAGCAAAAGAATTGTATTGATTTCTAAGCCTTCTCACAACCTTTTCTACATCTCTCCTGTAATTTTATTTGTCCAACTTTTAACTAAATAACTGGTTAGACTTTGATTAAAAATATGGTGTGGACTAAAAACCCGGATGGAGGTAGTACCCCTCCGTTTTTATTTACTCTGCATATTAGATTTGACTGAAGTCAAACTTTGTAAAGTTTGACCAAGTTTATATAAAACAATATAAATATTTACCATAATAAATCAATATGATGTGAAAGTACATTCAATAATTAATCTAATGGTATTGATTTTTTATTGTCTATGTTAATATTTTTGTTTAAAAACTTTGTCAAAGTTTACAAAGCTTGACTTTGACCAAAGCTACACACTAATTAAAAAGGGAGGGAGTACGAGATACGGTGGCACACTGATTTTGGCCGAACACAACAATCCATAATTATTGAGGGAGGGCAAACTATACATACGGAGTACACAATAATTGAAATTAAATTTCTATATTTGTACACACTCTCACACCTTTTCGATAATTTGGCACATGTGTGGTTGTTCAGTTAACCAAGGGTAGTGTACCGCACGTGAGTGACAGGAAGTGCGACCAAGGCGCGTGGATCGTTAGTTGATCGTAGTTTTTATCACTGGTACATTAAATAAAGAGTTTCGTTCCGACACAATTTAAAACTATTGATATGGAGAGAAAAAGAAAACCACTCCACTGGATTAGTACTATATACGAGTACTATATAAGCTGGAGCATCAATGCTTGTTCACTAGGGTATGCACTCTTCACACTCTCGCTGCACTATATATATTCACAGGATCAGAATAACTGTTGTGATAACTCCCCATCCTATATAGGTTACGAGGGGATCCTTCTGACCCCCTAAAAAACCCGATCCTAATACTACCCAAACCTACCACCACCCTAATCCAACCAGCGAAGCACCCCACCTCCAGCACCACTCACACAGGACCCAACCGGCGGTCGCCCAACTGGCGGTGCCTCCTCATCCCCGCCCCTCACCCAACAGGCGCCGTCGCCGCATCCCGCCCCTCACCCAACCGGCAACGCTGCCACATCCCCGCTCCCATCCACACCTACGGGTTCCACACCAGCACCACCGCTCCGCCCTGGATCCCGACAGACCACCGCCGCCCTTGGATCCCCATGCACCGCCGCAGGGCCTAGGCTCTCGAGCGCCGCCGCTGGGCTCTAGGTTCCAATGTTCAGCCTCCGGGCTCCAGATCCCTTACCCCATGCACCGCCACCTAGTGATAGATCTTCGTGCGCCGCCGCCTACCCCCTGCGGTGCCCCAAAATAACGTCCGCCGTGTCCCCTCATGGCTCGGCCGCTGCACTTCCCAGCAGCTCCTGACAACCTATAGCCCCGATGTAGTGCTGCTCCGAATCGTCTATTGCTTCCTACCAGGTCTGTCTCTCCTTCCTCCCCTGCTTGTCGTCTTGTGCAGCGGTGGAGAACTACAAAAAAATACACTTCCGTGATGATATGTGTTTGTCACAGGAGGTTACATTTTTTTCATGCATGTACATCCATGACGATTTTATGATAGAATCAAGATAGTCATACCTGTGCTGTCGTAGAAGTGTTCCATGACATTACCAAAATTATCATCACGGAAGTGTCCACTTCCATGATGATAAATCGCGTGTCACATAAGTGCTTTCATCAAGGGTGACTAACACGTGGCATCCACTGTAACGGAACGCCTTTAAGCTATCGGCTCCGGTTTTGGATCCGATAACCCGGTAACAGCCCCGACCAATGGGGATTTTCCATGTGTAAAATCATCATTGGCTGGATGAAGCACGTGTCGGCTCACCGTTGGGACAGATGTCATCCACTCATTGGACCCAAGGCGCATGATACGTCGACACGTGGCACGGCCCAATAGAGGCCCATTTCTGTGAAAAGGTCGGTCCATGGAAAGCCTGTTAACGGTATGTTCGCATATAGCCCATTTACAACCCGCTAACCCAGGGCCCATTATGACCTCTCCGAATTAGGCCCAGTACCATCATCTGGGCCGCCCAATATGATTCCAGCCTGTTTTAACTTCCGGCCCATGTATGGCCCATGATGTCTTTTGGCCCATATGAGGCCCTTTGTAACTGTTGGCCCATTAACGGCCCGTGGTGAAACTGGCCCGTAATGAACAGTGTATCACTTCGTACCCATTAACGGCCCATTATTCCATTGGGCCGTTTCCATCCTAGGTTATCTTTCGGCCTTCTTAGGGCCCATTTATTCTTGGGCTCATTTCTAGCATTCGGGTACTTACGGCCCGTTACAGTCATTTTTTGCTTGTGGACCAAATTCGGCCCGTGGTTACAGTCAGCCTGTTTGTGGCCCGTTAATATGTTGGGCCGTTTTCATGTCAAAAAAACAAGTTGGGACGTTTTCATAGAGTTATCAATTACGGCCTATTAACGACCCGTTATGGTCCACGAATAGTACGACCCATGATTGGCGAAATGATGATACGCCCCGTAGAAGGCCCATGGATCCTACGGCCCGTAAAAGTCCCATGGATCGTATGGCTCGTAGAGAAGGCCGATGGATCCTATGGCATGTAGAAGGCCCATGGATCATACGGCCCGCGGGAGGCCCATGGTTACAACAGTCTGCGTGTTGCCATGATTATTTTGGCCTAGTTTCCAAAAATAGGTTATTGTGGCCACTAGAAAAACAGAGAAAAAGAACTGCAGTTACTACTAGCAAACAACTAAACATGACAATAAGGAAATAAATAAGAAAGCAATTAACGCTAGCCTATTACCGCTATTACACATATTACATCCACTGGGCATCAAAGTTCGCCACCAGTGCAAATATAGGGAACAAAGCAGCATATTACATACACTGGCCGTCAAAATTGGCCACCAATGCAAATAAACGCGGCAACAAAACAAGAGCATAACTGAAACAACTTCAGAAGAGCTCAAGAAACGTTATCCTTGGTATCCACCATGCTAGCAATAAGCTTAGCAAGCTTATTAGCTTTGTCCTATTTGGCGCTAAAATCCTCCAGCGCTTGCTGTTGCACCAGAAAGTATGCATCTGAATGCTCCAGGGACTTCCGCAGTCCTTCCGCTTCTTGTCGCAGCATAGCTGATCAATGTCTTTCAGCTTGTAGTTGAGACTCAAGAAACCGAACTGATTCAGACAGTGAGTTTGAATAGCTTGTGCAAGCGGTAGTGGCCAATAACTCGAACACTAAACCAAGACAGGAGTTTGGGGTTGTCTCACTATCTTCGAGATAGTCTTCCTTAGCTGTTTTATCAGCTTTGTTAGAGACCAACAAGGATGTGTCACTATCCTGAACCTTATCTACATTACTTCCTTTACCATTGATTAATAAGGCACTCTTCCCCAATATTCTGTCAGCATCCTAAAAGAAGAAACAAGCATACACATAACAGGTTTAACATGTACTAGTATATGAAACTCATTTCGGTGAACCAGTTCAATAATAAAAGCATCAAACAAACATATATCTATGTCCTACAGTCACTTCATTGTCTTGCCAAATAAAAATAGAGACACGGTTCAAATCATACCAGTTCAAGACAAAGCAGCAGTGAAAGAATACAAAGCGTGGGAAACTATACGGCACAACAAGATTCCAGATGGGTACCACGGGTCTACATGTACAACAACACTATTGGCTCTGTTGTGATGCTAGTAATGTGCATGATATGAGAAGTCAAATGTATACATAATTGAAATGGAAATCAACAGAGCTATTGATAAGAGCAAACCTGTTAAAGAAACATGCGTGAACATACCTGCTGTGGCATTGGAGTTTCGATTGGATCCTTCAATTGAAAAATAAGTTTGTATGAGTAAATACAGTGATACAAGAGCAAAGAAGTATGCACGATAGCAATCATAGTTAAAAAATGCGCGCCTAAGCGAGCGCTTAAGCACGCCTAGGCTCTAGGCGTTGGCAAAATGCATTGCACATAACTACGTTTAATCTGTGCATAACTGCGCATAAGCATGCGCTTTGGTCAGTAAAGCGGAAGGCGGTGGCAAAACGCACAATTAAGGCCTAGCACTTTTTTGAACTATGATAGCAATGGAATCTTAAATTAGAACAATTGTTCTTCAGGTTTAGGCACTTGTTCTACATGAACAGAGTACAGTAAGACGCAAGAATATAGTACTGCAAAAATAGAAAATGAGCTCATAGACCTTACCACATTCTTGGTTCTGACCAGTACAGAACAAGGCGTTCCCAGTCATCGTCCAGTAAATGTATCTCAGGAGAACGTAAGGGAATTTGATGAGTTTATTTGCCGGTGAAGTACGTTTTCTTCAGGTAATTCTGATACTTCCACCAAGCATTCTTGAAGATAGCAGAGGTATTAGCACAGGTTACCTCATCCTGAGTTTCCAAATCGGTCCTTCTCTATAAGTATCAGTGCTGACAATTCATCACATTTCTTACTGACGAATAAAGTGACATAGTTTAAAATAGCATTAACATAATATGGTATTGTTCAGGTCAAGACATGGAAGGAAATGACATTGTGAAGAAGTTGGCTGCTTCACAACACCACTGGATTAAAAATCAAGAACTCATAACTTTCAATGGTTAGTGTGCTGTCAATTTATCCCATTTCAGATTGGCAAAATAAGATCACTTGCTCTGTATAGTTTAATTTACATGGTATGAAGAAGGAACTTGGTTGTACAACTGAAAACATAAAATTGAGAAGGAGAAACTTTTGTTTATGAAGTACATAATAAACTTTAACATGCAATTTGATGCAAACACCAAAAATAAACAGCTGTTGCAGTCATGCCTAACCAAATATACACAACAAAGTTTGAAGGCTTGAGAAGGACAAACTTACATTATTGGTGAAGGCAGGCTCTATAAAGCCCTTGTCCATGCTGATGGGGGGGGGGAATTCAAGAAGTTTACCATAGAATCTTCTTCATAACCATTGCCTTTATTCTACATTTTGTTAAGAGCAAATATAGATGTGACAATATAAGAAAAAATGGAGAATATTTAAGATAAGATGAAGAGTGATGCTACATAACCAAGTAGCTATAGATGTAAGTACAGCGATATAAGCAAAAGGTACAGCCAAGAGCAATGCAGAGCTAAACTTCTTCCGTACCATCGGTGTTATCCAACCTTATGATAAGAGCAAATATAGATCTTATGTGTAGAAAATGGAGGGCAAACGAAAATAAGCTGCAGAGTGATGGTACATGAACAACTACCTGTCAATATAAGTACACTCCTAAAGGACATCAGGTACTTACAAGAACAATGCAGAGCTAAAAAATTTCATTAGCATTGGATATATTCTACACTAATGTAACCATTCATACAGATCAGATAATTTGGAGCGAACAATTGATAAGTAAGCTATCATGCATACTGCTATCACATAATGAACCAGGTATGTATGCAAGTACAGTGATACCGGACAACAGGTACTAACAAGAGCAAAGCAGCGAGCAACAGATTTGTGATATCCTGTCGTTCTTTTCAAACCGGAATTCCTTTTCGAGCAGATTTCCTGCAAAAAAGATCCGTCAGGCACATGCAGAAAAGTAGAAGTTCAAATTGTCATGCGATATCATAGAGAGTACCTCATCCTCGGAACGAGACCAGTGCATAACAAGGTTTTTCCATTCAATGTCTTCTAAATTTAGCACATGAGACTTCACCAGAAATTCGTTTATAGACTTGCCATCAAAGTGTGATTTCCTGAGGTAACACCGATACTGCCGCAATGCTTCCTTGAAAAGCGCAAGCAAGCTTTGCTCGTCACGACTATCCAGATTGACCCTCACCTACTTACAACAATTTAATGTAAATCATTGATGTGTTCAATCAATAGAAAACTAGAAAATAATCACCATGACTAATAGCACTTACACGTAAGTGGGACAGGAAGATGTGAAAATGGTGCTTGTCTTCACTATAATCTTCCCATGATGGGAATATATTCACGTAGTCCCTAACAACATTGAAAGCATTATCTTTTAAACTGGGAATAACTGGGATGGGGTTCCAATTTGCAGCATTTGGCCGTCTCTGCAGTTGGGATAGGTCTTTGGCCGGTGGACTTGCTGTACTTTTTGCTAGAGTGGGATTTTTCTGTGGTACGGCTGGTGCTACGGCAACTGAAATCGGCATACCTTTTGTTGGAGTGCGGGTCCTGTGTGGTGGGGCTAGTGGTGTGGCCAGTGAAGTATGGGTACAGTCTGCTGGAGTCGGTCCTACATTTTGTGTCACTGGTTGTACAACCAATATAAGTGGGGTGTTGTCTGATTTCTCCAGCACAACCACGTTTTTCAAGGACTTTGCTGGTGCTCCTTCAGGTTCGGCAATCACCCTCTTCCTTTTTGATGTCTGATTCACAAGAACAGCATTTGAGTGGGAAAACATGGTATGATGACAGATGGAATATGTATTGATAATGGATGGGCATGGCATCTCGACATATATGATGAGTAAACTAAGAAGATGGAGGTACAACAAAGTAGAAGAAATGCAAGACAACATATGCAAGATACACGCAATCAATAAAACCTTGCCAAATTAGAATAGACACCTTGATGGGTGAACAGGATATGCCATCTGCCTTTGACTCCTCGAGGTTAGAATAGTCATTAGGATCATATTCTGAACAAGAATCAACAGGTGGGGAGCGTATGAGTTTCATTGCATCCAGAATGGCACTCAATGCCTTGGTGCCAATTTTGTAAGTCATTGCAGTGTTTAGCTTCAAGAGTGGACTACTGCTAGTGCGACACAAAGCAGCTACACAGATCATAGTGTACATATAACGAGAAAATCGTAAGCATCAGAGTAAAATCAGCAAAGTGGAACTTGCTGGAATATATGTGCTAGTATTGCCGGTACGGCTAGAAAGGCTCCAGATACCAGCTCTCTTCAACTGAAGGTGCGATACTGTTAATATCGGTGTAACTCTCAAAGGCGACACAACTCCCCGCATTTCCTTGCTATTATTATAGGATTCAACTGGGCAGGCCGCTACAAATCCTATTCCCATGTTTAAAAAATCCTACGAATCAAAGAGTCCCGAAGATTTCAAAGTGTCCATCACAACCGACCGTATAGACCTCTACACTACAAATGTCCCTGCTCATCTTCACTACAAGGAGCATACTGTACTACTATCATAGTCCCTCCGTTCAAAACATAAGTCTTGGTAGAGATTTCCACTATGGATCACATATAGATGTATCCAGATACATTTTAGAGGGTAGATTCACTCATTTTGCTCCATATGTAGTCCATGTTGGAATCTATTCAATGACATGCAATTAGGAATGGAGAGAGTACTTATTAAAGAAGAACGGAAGAGGAACATGCTAAAGAAGAGCAAGCAGATTTTGGATAATAAAATGTTCGTTGCGCAGTGCCCACACATGATGAACCAGAGCGCATTAAGAAAGCAACTCCCTGCTGCCTCTCTATATGTGGTGCACGTGCTTTTTCCAAAGTAAAGTAGGAACATTCGCCGACCAATTAAATGTTATCTATTTTAGTAATATCAGCATCATATCAGATTCATACTTGAGCAACAAGTTTGGAATTATGAGTGGCACGTTGTTTAGCTTGATGGATTCAGGAGCTGTGCTAAGCAGGTACGATGATGGTACTTAATATAAAGGCATGTCTGCATGCAAGTCGCGCGACTTTTGTCATTTGGGCCAGTCGACCATTTCAGGCGGTTGGATGAAGATCCTACATCTCCTAACCCTTCTTCTTCCTCATCTCTGATTCTTCCCATACAGAACACCGCACGGGCCGCCGGCCGGACCACCGGCCCCCACCGCCTGTCTTCCTCCGCCACCCCCACTCCGCCCCACCCGTGTCGAGTTTTCTTCGTTTGGTGAGGCCCCACCACCGCCCCCACAACCACCGTCCCCACCCGAGCCCCTTCGTTCGCACCGGCGAACTCCGGCGAGCTCTGAAAAATAGACTGACCCAATTATGAAATTTAGTTTACTATGATGTAACTAGTGTGGAATATAAAAGGGGAAAACGAGAAGCATTGGGAGTATAGTGTTGAGCGTGCCATGGCGGATCTGAAGGTGCAAACCGGACAAAGGCAACTTCACAACCAATGTTTGCTTTCAACTAGCAAGTAAGTGATGGACAAGAAATCAGAGTAAAGCAGTGGCGATTTATTTTCTTGCTGCGATAAATAAGTTGAGAAGATATGAAAGAGTACCGCCTCTGGTGCGGCGCCGTGTATGCATCTGCTGAGAATTTGATGGTGCTATGGTAGCGATGGCTGTCGGCAACGTGGAAGCAGATCTACGAGGGTAGACGATGGTGGTGGGGCGCAGTGGACGAGACGATCATAGGAGTGGCGCCGGCAAGGTGGACGACAGCGGGGATGAAGCGAGAGGACGGGATGCAAGGATTCCGGTCTGAAGCCATGGATGAGAGAGGTCGATCACTTGTAATGGACGGCGGCATCGAGGTATCAGCTCTCGCATGGTGGAGGAGGACGGCGGTGGATGGGGTGGTGGACGGAGGAGGCTGGGGTGGAGAGGGTGTTTTGGCGCCCACGGAGTACGAATGAGGAAATGGAGGTGGAGAGGAAGGGGGCAACCATGTCTTCAGGGCGCGCTTGTCTCAAATGCGAGGAAATTTACAAACTTAGCCCCCGTTTCAAATTTCCTACATCACAACAATATTAGCCGGTTGGGATAGTACGGTAATCTCGCATACACCAAATATTTGCCAACGAGAGTTTGTTTTTGGCGCCCATCATGTATGAATCGGGGAGGGAGTCGATTTTGGCCGAGGACACACTGTGTTTTGGCGCCCACCGTGTATGAATCTAGGTATGAGGCAGTTATGTCACGTTTGAGTGAAATTACGAACCTACCCCTATCGAAACCTATAGAAATCGAGCAGATAGGCTTTGCATGGCAGGGATAGGCAGTAGTAATTTCCATCTCACAGATTTTGGTTTCGGGCGGTTAAAGCGACTTTCCCCGCTTCCTTCAAATTTTGCCGAGTGCACGTCTATCGTGCCAACTCAATTCGAATCCCGTTTGTATTCTTTTTTTTCCGGGCGGGATCCATTTTCGATTGGAATAAAATTCTATATACATCATATTTATATATACTTTCAAAAGCACAACACCCTTTATACATAAATATGGTTTACAAATGGCATGATCTCAGATTCATAAGGTTGTATCCATCAATTTTGATTTTCAAATATTTGAAACCACTTTATGTTGAAATCCAATGTATGCATTCCTATCTTACTGTCTCCAATTAATGTGTGTTTCATGCGGGTTTTTTTTACTTCTCAAACATGTATAATGTGTTTCACACATGCAACATATAGTGTAATCTCGTTTGGACATTAGTTGCATATAAACCATGCATTGTTTCTAATTAAAGAATCTATGGATCACCAATATTGATAAACTATATAGCATTACACGTGTCCCCAAATTCAAATGAATATGCATGTTTGATACACCACTTTGCGTTATGATATTATCGATGTCGTGATCGCCAGTTTAAATATTTGAATCCCATTTAATCCAGACATTCGTCTCATATAACTATCACTCATGCTTATATAGGACTATCTCTCTAGACCTATACGTGTTCATCGTCTCTTGGGTATCTCTCGTGCTACCTGTATGTCGACAATGATCTTTTATCTTCGTAACACACTGACGGTACACTCTCCTTCGACCTTCATCACTCTATCTCTATCTAAGTATATCTCGCTCCCTGCTATGTGTCTCTAACTATGATTCTCCATGTGGAATCTCTTTCTCTCACACAAACACAAAACTTTGTCTCCCGGGGTCTCATTTCTCTCTACTATTCCCCTGTGTGCCACTCGGACACCCCTCATACACAGATGTATTTAGCTCCTTAGGTATGAGAACCTATGACTCTTCCTCTTAAATATCTCTTTCCCACACACAAACATAAACTCTGTCTCCCGGGGTTTCATATTTCTCCACTGTTCTCTTGTATGTCGCTCACACACACTCTCTCTCCCTAGAGATATATTGTGTTCCCTCATATTTCTCTCTAGCTATCACTCTCGTTGTGAAATATCTTTCTCTCTAACAGACAAAAAACTCCGTCTCTCGGGATCTCATTTCTCCCCGATATTTGTTTGTATGTGAGTCACATGCACCCTGTCTTCATCTCTCTCACACCCACACACATAACTCAGCCTTCTAATCCACTTGACTCCTATCTGTAATGCACACTAGATAACATCTTTATCTTTCTATTTATCTGTTTCTCCATCAACCTTCTTTCATTTATAGGTTGATCTCTTTTGCACAATCGTTGTGCCCCACTCCTTCTGCTCGCCATCGATGCATGCTCCAGCTGTCAGGACCCCGATCCTAGGTTACATCGATCTAGAATGTAACACTTCATATCACTTTGCGGCCTCACGCATGGTATTCCCACGGGTGCCACCTTACCTGGCCCGGGACCATTTGCGCCTTTTGGCTCACGTATATGATAGTGTCGCTAGCATCCATATGACAGAGAACCCGGGCCGACATGACTAGTCGTGAACCCAAAGTGGCACTACCTTAAAGGGACAGGCATACATGAATCAACCTCGAGCATGTCGGTCAACAGGGTATGAATACGGGCTGTAGCACTGGGCTAACAGGACTCCGGGAACCTGGGCTGTAGCAGGCTAGGCAGGACTCCAGATGTCATGGCGTGACATTTCCCTGAAGGGACAGACATAGGAACGAAGTGAACCACATGCCGGCCAGTCAAGTGTTCCGGAGCAGTAGTGCTGGGCTAGCAGGACTTCGGTGAACCGGGCTGTAGCGGACTACTATGGCTCATGGAAGCACAAGACTACATTTCCCTATAAGAGAGGCTACCACGGATAAACAATTAGGTTGTCGGATCCCGCACATAGCAATACACGTAACACGTACGCATAACATGCAAGTATGTGTTCTACAACATGCCATCACAACATAACTCAAACTCATATAGATAAAGGCCCAGAAGAGCCACATAGCATTCAATACAAACAGGGGTCTCATGACCCATTATTCAGAGCATACAAACAACGGAAGCATTACATGTCCGAGTACAGACAACTACAAAAGGAAAAGACTAAGAAGCCTGACTAAACACGACCCGCCCAAGGGTACAAGATCGTAGCTGGGATACAAGCTACTCGTCGAAGTCACTAGTGTAACCAAGTGCAAAACATAAATAAGCAAACGTGAGTATGAAGGTACTCAGCAAGTCTTACATCAGAACTATCTACATATGCAACATTATCAACAAGGGGGTGGTGGAGTTTTAACAGCAGCAAGCCAGCTTTGACTCAGTGGCTAGCCTATACTACGAGTATCAAAAACTTCTTTGAGGTGAGAAGACGCACACGAGTCCACATATTCACCATATCAATACTCCACTATGGATCCATTCTTGTCTCCCTACGAGAAGGCCATCCATAGCACTCACGCTTATCTTGCAGATTTTAGAGTATCCACTTCAAGTTGTCTATGCACTACATAAGTCCTCCAAGTTTCCATATCCGAGGAAAACGGCTATTCGAATAGATAATGTTAACCCTGCAGGGGTGTAATTCTTCACACACGCTCTCGCCACTTATCGTCCTGTACACGTCATGTACCTCGACAACCTTCAAGCGGAAGTCGGGCGAGGGTGTCGGCCACAACCTGACTAACCACACAAGTCTCTCGTCCAGGTTTATCGCCTATTCGAGTTCCATTCGCAAGGAGTTCCGGCCGAAGTCTCTAGTACGGCCCCAAACGACGTGTGTAGGGTTCCCAAGCCCACCATCCGGGTGCCACTTGGTACACCGTGCCATGGTTCCTAGTCTGTCCCAAGCTCGTCCCGCCGGACACCACTTGGTAGACAAGTAGCACTACCTACAAACGCCAAAAACTAGTTGAACCTCCTGGACAAAGATCAAGTGGATTAATAAGCCGAGAGGGGCCAGATAACCGGAACCCAATGTGTGGTAGTAACTGGACTTGGATAACATACACAGAACTCAGTGCTTAGGGACGGTTCCAATGAGAAAACCCACCATGTACTCCTACATGGCCTCTCATCGCTACCTTTACCAAAACGTGTTCACACACTTAGCCTTTATCGGTAGGACATGTTCACCACTCTGATTCATTCCCGATGAATCAGACCTGACACAACTCTAAGCATAGCCGGCATAAAGAAAACACGCATGGATGAGTAGGCACATCAGGGCTCAAGCAACTCCTACTCATGCTAGTGGGTTTCAACTATTTACTGTGGCGATGACAGGTCATGCAGAGGAATGGGTTCAACTACCGCAGCAGAAAAGTAGCAGTTGAATCATTGTTGTCCTAATGCAGTATAAGGAGCAGGAGCGAGAGAGTGGGATTTATCGAAATGCTCAAGGGGGTTTGCTTGCATGATAGAACGACGAAGGGGTATGACTCCTCTGACAGGTACTCAGGAACACCTCCCGGAGTTGAACCTATCGAGAAGAAACGGTGCCGGTGATCAACGCACAAACAAATGCAACAAAATGATGCATGAACATGATATGTGCAAATGCTAGTGTTTGGGCTAATGCAAGATGCTACCAAGTTGGTTGAATCCCATTTGAATCAAAGATTCAAATGCAATTCAAAATGAAGCATTTAAAATGCCCATATTAGGTTTTCACTTATACAGCATGTATAAGTTGGTTTTTCATGCATGGAACTGGCATAAATAGATTCCTTGCATTTTTCTGATAATTTTTCATATATAAATTATTTCATTCTGAGCTACGGTTGAATTATTATGGTTTTTTGATGTTTAAGCAATATTCTGGAATTTCCTGAGTTAAAAAAATAATTCCAGAAATCAATTATTGCGTCAGCTCTATGTCAGCATGACGTAAGCGAGTCAACAGGGCTGACCAGGTCAAACCTGACCAGTGGGTCCGACTGGTCAGTGACCCAGTCAACTAATTAAGTTAGTTAGTCCTAACTAACTGGGCAGGGCCCACTAGTCAGTGACCGTAGTAGCTAATCTAGCTTGTTAATTAGAGCTAACTAAAGTAATTAGTTGGGCAGGGCCCGCAAGTCAGTGAGAGAGAGGGGGAGGTCAAACTGGGCAGTGGGGTCAACCCACGCCAGCCAAAGGTCAGCGGTCGCCGGCGTTTAGCCGCCGGCGAGTCCAGACGCGGCGGTGCGCTCCGGGTTTTGCCTACAGGGGGCCATTTGGCACGCGGAGTGCAGCTACGGGATGCTGGGACTCGCGTGCATCCAGGGAAGCACGCGTCTGGGCGTGGGGTGGCCTGGTTCACCGGCTGCGAGCTCATCCGCGGCGGCCGGAGCAGGGGGTGAGGCAGGCATGGCTGCAAGCCACGGGGACGCCGGATGAGGTACTCTACGGGCTCCTAGGAACTGCTGGAGTTCACCTATGCACCCAGATGCGACGGGAATGAGCCATGGCCGCATCAGCGACATCGCCGGTGGCAAGGAGTTTACGAGTGCGACGGGGAGATAAGCTAGGGGTTGAGCGCGAGGAGGGGAACAGGGGAGAAACGGAGAGGAGCTCACGGCGGAGTTGCTAAGCAGCCCAGTGGGATCGGGGAGGCGCTGAAGACGGCAAATCAGAGTCGGCGGTCGGCGGCGTCTGAGGTTGAAGACGATGGCGATGGCGGCGTTCCAGGGCGTCCGGCGCCGTGCGTCTCGGCGAGGAGGCGTAGCCCACAGCGACAGAGCATGTGGACACGATGGAGGGGCGAGGGGACGGCGGAGAGCGCGTCGGCGGTGAGCTACGGCGATGGCAGCGCTTTGGCTGTCGCGGGAGAGAGAGACAGTGGAGGAGACGGGGACGAGGGAGAGTGAGAGGGGTCGGGGAGGCTGCGTGGCATCTCCAGGGACGTCCAGAGGAAGGCGGTAAGCAGGAGGTGGCCGGGCGTGCACCGACGTGTGTCGGCCATGCGCCTCTCCTCCTGGCGGGAGGTTGAGGGTGACTGGCAGGGCCAGCTAGTTGGGCCGGCCAGCTGGGCCTCATAGTGCCAGGCCTCAGGTAAGTGGCCCAGGTAATGTTTTTTTTCCATTTTTTTGATTTCTTTTCTATTTCTGACATTTGTTTTTTGCTTAAAATAAATACTAGCACAAATGTAAAAATGTTGAGATTCCTTGTGACCACTAGTTATGATATACAAGAGGCCCTGACCAAATTCCAACATTTTTGGAGCCTTTAAAATATTTATATTATTTTAAACAGCTCCAATTCAAATACATATGGGTTCATTCAAAAATCGAAAATGTTTAACAAAAATGTGCATCACCTCTGGTAATTTCTTGCAACATTTTCCAAAGACCATGAACATTTTTGAAGAACATTTTCGTGTTATTGAAATTCCATTTTTAATTTGGACCTATTTGAATTTGCTTTGGTGCTGGTGTTTGAAACATCCCCATTTCAATTTCATTTGAAACTTAGCATGATGCACAAAGCAAACCTATGACATACCAGAACTAGGGATGTGACAACTCGCCCCCACTCGAAAGAATCTTGTCCCGAGATTCAGGAGTTGGCGGAAAGAAAGCGGGGTACTCAAGTCAAAGACGATCTTCTCGCTCCCAAGTAGCTTCTCTCTCGGCATGATGAGACCATTGAACCTTGAGAAACTTGATGTTATGATGTCGAGTGACACGCTCTACTTGATCCAGAATGCGAACGGGGTACTCTCGATAAGTGAGGTTATCTTGGAGATCAAGCATTTCGTGGTCCACTCCGCGGATGGGATCCGAGAAGCAACGCCTGAGTTGAGAGACGTGGAAGACATCATGAACTCGAGAAAGATGTGGGGGTAGTTCCAACTGGTAGGCAACCTCTCCTCGTTTAGCGAGAATGTGAAAAGGACCAATGTAACGAGGAGGCAACTTGCCCTTGATACCGAAACGATGGGTACCCTTCAAAGGGGTAACCCGAAGGTAAGCCTTGTCGCCAACTTCATAAGCCACTTCCTTATGATGATGGTCATACTGGCTCTTTTGACAAGATTGGGCTGTTTTCAAATTCTCACGAATGATGCGAACTTGCTCTTCTGCCTCCTGGATCATATCCGGTCCAAAGAATTGTCTTTCACTGGTTTCTAACCAGTTCAAAGGTGTTCGACATCTTCGTCCATACAGAATCTCGAAGGGTGCTTTCTTAAGACTGGATTGGTAGCTATTGTTATAAGCAAACTCGGCAAAGGGAAGACATTTCTCCCAATCCATACCGAATGAGATAACACAAGCTCTAAGCATGTCTTCGAGAATTTGGTTGACCCTTTCCACCTGACCACTTGATTGAGGGTGGAAAGAGGTACTGAAAGAAAGATGAGTTCCCATGGCATTCTGGAAACTTTCCCAGAAATAAGAGGTGAAAAGACTGCCACGGTCTGAATTGATCTCTAGTGGAACACCATGGAGTGACACTATTCGGGAGATATATAAGTCAGCGAGCTGACTAGCAGTGATACTCTCTCGAACAGGTAGGAAGTGAGCCACTTTGGAGAGACGATCAATGACTACGAAGATAGCATTATTTCCTTTCTTGGTCCTGGGAAAGCTGGTGATGAAGTCCATACCAACTTTGTCCCATTTCCACTCGGGAATAGCTAAAGGTTGAAGGGTGCCAGCAGGTCTCTGATGCTCTGCCTTAACGCGACGACAAACGTCACAATTGATAATATACTGAGCGATTTCTCTCTTCATCCTAGTCCACCAGAACCTCTGGCGTAGGTCTTGATACATCTTGGTACTACCGGGATGAATCGTGAGAGGAGATTCATGGGCCTCCTTAAGGATCAGTTGCTGCATCTGTTGACATTTGGGAACCACCAAACGGTTTCCAAAGTAAACAACACCTCGTTCATCCATAGAGAAACAGTTGGCAACTCCCTTGGAAATATTTTTCTTGATCCGGGAAATTCCCGTATCATGCTTTTGAGTCTCTATGATCTGATCCGTAAGGGTAGGTTTCGCCACCAAGGTAGAAAGGGAACCATGAGGAGCTATGTGAAGGTTAAGCTTACAGAATTCCTCATGGAGGGGTGGTTGACATTGTTGCAACATGAAGTTGTTGCAATAGGATTTACGACTTAAAGCATCAACCATGACATTGGCTTTGCCTGGGGTGTAGGTGATTCCTAAGTCATAATCCGAGATCAACTCCAACCAACGTCTCTGTCTGAGATTCAGATCCGGTTGGGTGAAGATATACTTGAGACTCTGATGGTCAGTGTAGATTTTGCAACGGTTACCAAGAAGGTAATGTCGCCAAGTCTTAAGTGCATAGACTACGGCTACAAGGTCTAGATCATGTGTAGGATAATTTTCCTCATGGGGATGTAACTGTTGAGATGCATAGGCAATCACATGATGATCCTGCATAAGAATGCAACCTAGTCCTTGACACGAAGTGTCGCAATAGATAACAAAGTCTTTAGTGAAATCCGGTGGCACGAGTATGGGTGCAGAAGTCAGGCATCTTTTCAGTTCCTGAAAACTATGCTCATAATGTGGGGTCCACTCAAACCTTTTATCTTTCTTGAGAAGTTCCGTGAGGGGTTTGGCCACTTTGGAGAAGTTTTCAATGAAGCGGCGACAATAACTGGCTAGACCAAGGAAACTCCTAACTTGCTTGACCGTTTCGGGTGGAGTCCAATCAAGAACGGCTTTAACTCTCTCGGGATTGACAACAATGCCCATACCAGAGATCACGTGGCCCAGATAGGTCACTTCTGGCAAACAAATTCACACTTGGAGAACTTGGCATAAAGGCGGTGCTCTCTGAGTTTTTCTAACACAAGTCTAAGATGTTCGGCATGCTCTTCCTTGTTCTTCGAGTAAATAAGAATATCATCGAGATAAACCACAACGAACTTATCTAAGTACTCCATAAAGATCGAGTTCATCAAGCGGGAGAAAGTAGCAGGAGCATTGGTTAGGCCGAAGGACATCACGGTGTACTCGTATTGACTATAACGAGTGACAAAGGCCGTTTTGGGGATGTCCCCATTTCTAATTTTGATTTGGTGGTAGCCTAACCTCAAATCCATCTTGGAAAAGACTGAGGATCCAGCGAGCTGATCATACAGGTCATTGATCCTGGGGAGCGGATACTTGTTCTTTATCGTGACCACATTAACGGGGCGATAATCTACAACCATCCGATCCATACCATCCTTCTTCTTGACGAAGAGGACAGGACAAGCCCAAGGATAAGAACTTGGACGGATGAAACCCTTTTGCAAGGACTCACCAAGCTATTTCTTAAGCTCGGCTAACTCCAAGGGTGCCATCTTGTATGGTCTCCTAGAGATTGGAACAGTTTCTGGGATAAGTTCTATGACAAACTCTACATCTCTGTCAGGTGGGACACCTGGCAGTTCTTCTGGAAAGACAATCGGGAAGTCACGGACTACCGGAATATCTTCAAGGTCTAGAAGAGGGCTGGCATTAAGAGAATAGAGTTGACGCCTTGCAACTCTAGTGGAGACAGTGACTATTTTGCCAGATGGATGTGTAAGTTGAACAGATCTAGTGTAACAATCAATCTTGGCATGATGAGTTGTCATCCAGTCCATACCAAGATGATATTAATATCTGAAGACTTGAGAGATATCAAAGAAGCAAGGAATACCAGTCTGTCAACAAGGATTTCATTACCATGGCTTACCTTGGAGGTTTTCCATTTGGAACCAGGAGTCTGGATTATTAGTGGAGTTGGCATATCACAAAATGACATGTCATGCAACCGAGCATAACCTTCAGATATGAAGGAGTGAGACGCTCAAGTATCGAACAGAACTGAAGCTGGGTGACAATTGACAAGAAGCGTTCCCAATATGACGTCGGGATCATCTTGAGCTTCTGTAGCTGAGATGTGGTGCACACATGCTCGTTCAGTGGTCGCAGGCTTGGTACTGATCATCTTGCCGGATGGCTTTTCACAGCCAACAAACCTCTCAGACTGGGGTGGAGTATAACTGGACTTAGGGCAGTCACGTGCATAGTGTCCTGGTTCTCCGTAGGTGAAGCAAGTTCCTGAGGTAGGACGTGGACCTACATTGGCAAGTGGTCCACTAATAGGCCTGGGTGGAGCACGTTGCTGAGCTGGGTGAGGCGCCACATCGGATGGCCTCGGTGCATACCAGGTGGAAGGGCCGAGTTTGGAATCCAAATCCGTCGCTTCTGAGAGCCAGAGCGGGAGGAAGAACCCAAATCACGGTTGTGCTTACGAGACTCCTCGTAAGTGAGCTGAGCTATCTCTGCATTAATGGCCTTGTTCACAAGAGCCTGGAAAGTATAAAAATGACGCAGGTGGAGATCACGACGCAACTTAGGGTTGAGACCCTTCCGGAACCTAGCCTGCTTCTTAGCGTCCGTGGACACTTCTTCTATAACATAGCGGGCGAGGTTTCCAAACTCTCTACTATAAGCATCAACATGCAGCTTACCCTGGGTAAAACTACAGAACTCTTCCCTCTTGCGGTCAATGAGAGCCTGAGGAATGTGGTGCTCACGAAAAGCCTCGGTGAAATCCCTCCAGGTAGGAATCTGGCCAGCTGGTAGCATAGCCTCATAGCTCTGCCACCAAATACTAGCAGGACCTTCCAGGTGATAGGTAGCATAGGTGACCTTGTCACCTTCAGCTACGTTCGCCGAATGCAACTTGTGAGTGATGCTTCGGAGCCAGTCATCTGCATCGAGTGTCTCAATGGAATGATGGAAGGTGGGTGGTTTCAGACCAATGAAGTCGGTGATGGAAACCAACTTCTTACGCTGATGTGCGGTGTTCTGCTCAATCTGTGCTAGCAAGCGGTTAGTCTCACGCTTGTTCCTCTCGGATGCTAACAAGAACTCTGCCATCAAAGGCTGGTCAGGAGGATCCTCATCACTACCATCTCCGCGGTTCTTGCTATGAGAAATTGAACCTCGGTTAGCAGACGACATCCTAGCATAGAAACCAAGGAAACAAGGATGGAATTAGCATCGACATAAGGATGCGGAATGTAATGCAAAAGCATTGGAAACTCTTGAAATCCTAGGACAATTTCGGCAGCATAGCGGCTGTAAATGCTCAAAAGGATTTTGAGACATTCATCAAAGGAATAGCATAATCAATCAGCAT
Organism: Triticum aestivum; assembly: GCF_018294505.1. Classification (NCBI taxonomy): domain Eukaryota; kingdom Viridiplantae; phylum Streptophyta; class Magnoliopsida; order Poales; family Poaceae; genus Triticum; species Triticum aestivum. The sequence goes on along the minus strand of NC_057803.1, from coordinate 377,653,967 downwards.
CATAATATCAAGGTTCTGGGTCAAACTGAGGACACATGGAAGTAGTAGAACTGCATGGAGACACAACCCAACAATCCTAAGACTTTACGGTTTAGTAACACGTCATCCTGAGGATAGAGAAGAAGCCTAGGCCTTAACCCTCGTAGAAAAGAAGAGGCTGACTCAGAAAGAATGACATGAGGAAAAGGAGTAAAAAGAGCCTTACGTTCCCTTCCACAATCAATTCCCTTATATAACTAAAGCATTTCTAGACTCAACTTCGACCAGTTTGGCTTGGTAATCCTACAGTCAGTCGGGCTCTGATACTAACGCTGTCAGGACCCCGATCCTAGGTCACACCAATCTAGCATGTAACACTTCATATCACTTTGCGGCCTCACGCACGGTATTCCCACGGGTGCTACCTTACCTGGCCCGGGACCGTTTGCGCCTTTTGGCTCACGTATATGATAGTGTCGCTAGCATCCATATGACAGAGAACCCGGGCCAACATGACTAGTCGTGAACCCAAAGTGGCACTACCTTATAGGGACATGCATACATGAATCAACCTCGAGCATGTCAGTCAACAGCGTATGAATCCGGGCTGTAGCACTGGGCTAACAGGACTCCGGGAACCCGGGCTATAGCAGGCTAGGCAGGACTTTGGATGTCACCACGTGACATTTCCCCGAAGGGACAGACACAGGAACGAAGTGAATCACATGCCGGCCAGTCAAGTGTTCCAGAGCAGTAGTGCTGGGCTAGCAGGACTCCGGTGAACCGGGCTGTAGCGGACTACTATGTCTCATGGAAGCACAAACTACATTTCCCTATAAGAGAGGCTACCAGGGATAAACAACTAGGTTGTCGGATCCCACACATAGCAATACACGTTACACGTATGCATAACATGCAATTATGTGATGTACAACATGGCATCACAACATAACTCAAACTCATATAGATAAAGGCCTAGAAGAGCCACATAGCACTCAATACGAACACGGGTCTCATGACCCATCATTCAGAGCATACAAGCAACGGAAGCATTACATGTCCGAGTACAGACAACTACAAAAGGAAAAGACTAAGAAGACTGACTAAACACGACCCTCCCAAGGGTACAAGATCGTAGATGGGATACAAGCTACTCGTCGAAGTCAGTAGTGTAACAAACTGCAAAACATAAATAAGCAAACATGAGTACGAAGGTACTCAGCAAGTCTTACATCAGAACTATCGACATATGCAACATTATCAACAAGGGGGGTGGTGGAGTTTTAATAGCAGCAAGCCAGCTTTGACTCAGTGGCTAGCCTATACTACGAGTATCAAAAACTTCTTTGAGGCGAGAAGACGCACACGAGTCCACATATTCACCATATCAATACTCCACTATGGATCCATTCCCGTCTCCCTACGAGAAGGCCATTCATAGCACTCACGCTTATCTTGCGGATTTTAGAGTATCTACTTCAAGTTGTCTATGTACTACATAAGTCCTCCATGTTTCCATATCCGAGGAAAACGGCTATTCGAATAGATAATGTTAACCCTGCAGGGGTGTAATTCTTCACACACGCTCTCGCTACTTATCGCCCTGTACACGTCATGTACCTCGGCAACCTTCAAGCGGAAGCCGGGCGAGGGTGTCGGCCACGACCTGACTAACCACGCAACTCTCTCGTCCAGGTTTATCGCCTATTCGAGTTCCATCCGCAAGGAGTTCTGGCCGAAGTCTCTAGTACGGCCCCAAACAATGTGTGCAAGCTTCCCAAGCCCACCATCCGGGTGCCACTTGGTACACCGTGCCACGGCGCCTAGTCTGTCCCAAGCCCGTCTCGTCGGACACCACCTGGTAGACAAGTAGCACTACCTACAAACGCCAGAAACTAGTGGAAACTCCTGGACAGAGATCAAGTGGATTAATAAGCCGAGACGGGCCGGATAACCGGAACCCAATGTGTGGTAGTAACTGGACTTGGATAACATACACAGAACTTAGTGCTTAGGGACAGTTCCAATGAGACAACCCACCATGTACTCCTACATGGACTCTCATCGCTACCTTTACCAAAACGTGTTCACACACATAGCCTTTATCGCTAGGACATGTTCACCACTCCAATTCATTCCTGATGAATCAGACCTGAAACAACTCTAAGCATAACCGGCATAAAGAAAACAAGCATGGATGAGTAGGCACATCAGGGCTCAAGCAACTCCTACTCATGCTAGTGGGTTTCAACTATTTACTGTGGCAATGACAGGTCATGCAGAGGAATGGGTTCAACTACCACAGCAGAAAAGTAGCAGTTCAATCGTTGTTGTCCTAATGCAGTATAAGGAGCAGGAGCGAGAGAGTGGGATTTATCGAAATGCTCAAGGGGGTTTTCTTGCCTTATAGAACGACGAAGGGGTACGGCTCCTCTGATAGGTACTCGGGAACACCTCCCGGAGAGGAACCTATCGAGAATAAATGGTGCCGGCGATCAACACACAAACAAATGCCACAAAATGATGCATGAACATGACATGTGCAAATGCTAGTGTTTGGGCTAATTCAAGATGCTACCAAGTTGGTTGAATCCCATTTGAATCAAATATTTAAATGCAATTCAAAATGAAGCATTTAAAATGCCCATATTATGTTTTCACTTATACAGCATGTATAAGTTGGTTTTTCATGCATGCAACTGGCATAAATGGATTCCCTGCATTTTTCTGATAATTTTTCATATATAAATTGTTTCATTCTGAGCTACGGTTGAATTATTATGATTTTTTGAAGTTTAAGCAATATTCTGGAATTTCCTTAGTTAAAAAAATAATTCCAGAAATCAATTATTGCGTCAGCTCTATGTCAGCACGACATAAGCGAGTCAACGGGGCTGCCCAGGTCAAACCTGACTAGTGGGTCCCACTAGTCAGTGACCAGTCAACTAACTAAGTTAGTTAGTCCTAACTAACTGGGCAGGGCCCACTAGTCATTGACCGTAGTAGCTAATCTAGCTAATTAATTAGAGCTAACTAAAGTAATTAGTCAGGCGGGGCCCGCAAGTTTGTGAGAGAGAGGGGGAGGTCAAACTGGGCAGTGGGGTCAACCCACGCCAGTCAAAGGTCAGCAGTCGCTGGCGAGTCCAGACGCGGCAGTGCGATGCGGGTTTTGCCTACAGGGGCCGTTTGGCGCGCGGAGTGCAGCTACGGGATGCCGTGACTCGCGCGCATCCAGGGAAGCACGCGACTGGGCATGGGGTGGCCTGGTTTACCGGCGGCGAGCTCATCTGCGGCGGCCGGAGCAGGGGGATGAGGCAGGCGCGGCTGCAAGCCACGGGGACGCCGAGGTGCTCTACGGGCTCCTGGGAACTGCTGGAGTTCGCCTATGCACCCATATGCGACGGGAACGAGCCCTGGCCGCGTCAGCGACATCGCCGGCGGCAAGGAGCTTACGGGTGCGACGGGGAGATAAGCTAGGGGTTGAGCGCGAGGAGGGGAACATGGGGAAACGGAGAGGAGCTCACGGTGGAGTTGCTGAGCAGACCAGTGGGCTCGGGGAGGCACTGAAGACGGCGAATCGGAGTCGGCGGTCGACGGCGTCCGAGGTTGAAGACAATGGCGATGGCGGCGTTCTAGGGCGTTCGGCACCGTGCGTCTCGACGAGGAGGCGTAGCCCACAGCTGCGGAGCGCGTGGACACGATGGAGGGGTGAGGGGACGGCGGAGAGCGCGTCGGCGGTGAGCTACGGCGACGTCAGCGCTTCGGCTGTCGCGGGAGAGAGAGACAGAGGAGGAGACGGGGAGGAGGGAGAGTGAGAGGGGGTCGGGGAGGCTGCGTGGCACTTCCAGGGACGTCCAGAGGAAGGCGGTAAGCAGGAGGTGGCCGGGCGTGCACCGGCGTGCGCCGGCCACGCGCCTCTCCTCCTCCTGGCGGGAGGTTGAGGGTGACTGACAGGGCCAGCTGGCTGGGCCGGCCAGCTGGGCCGCACAGTGCCAGGCCACAGGTAAGTAGCCCATGTAATGTTTTTTCCCTTTTTTTGATTTCTTTTCTATTTCTGACATTTGTTTTTGGCTTAAAATAATTACTAGCACAAATGTAAAAATGTTGAGATTCCTTGTGACCACTAGTTATGAATACCAGAGGCCCTCACCAAATTCCAACATTTTTGGAGCCTTTAAAATATTTATATTATTTTAAACAACTCCAATTCAAATACATATGGGTTCATTCAAAAATCCAAAATGTTTAGCAAAAATGTGCATCACCTCTGGTTGTTGCTTGCAACATTTTCCAAAGACCATGAACATTTTTGAAGAACATTTTGGTTTTATTGAAATTCCATTTTTAATTTGGACCTATTTGAATTTGCTTTGGTGCTAGGATTTGAAACATCCCCATTTCAATTTCATTTGAAACTTAACATGATGCACAAAGCAAACCTATGACATACCAGAACTAGGGATGTGACACAGCCCACGCCACTATCTCTTAAAGACAAAAACACATGCTCAATTGTCGGGCCTTCTTCCCTGCATTCTCACATGCATGCATATTGTCATACCGATCCGTCTCTCCCATGTCGTTGATCTTATGACTTATGTCTTCTTTCTTTTATCTCGATCATGCGCGTGCGCACACACAATCATCCCACGTATAGATGTATACCTCTCACACATGCACGTTCAAGGTCTCTATGTCTCCATACATAGTTAATTACCCTCAACCCCAACGCCACATCGAATCGTTCTCTTTTTGTGTTCACATAACTTCTGCCTGGATGGGTAAAACACACACACTCACACTTAACAATCTCCTTCTAGCTACCACCCCCTCTCACTCTTCCCCTATATCCCCGAAACCAATAAGACCAACCCTTCGTATAATTCCCGCCTACATGCACCATCGATATATAGTAGTCTTCCTCGGTGTCTCTCGAACAAACACGTTCTCTATGTCGACTCCTCTCACGCGCATACACCTTCTGTTCCCTTTCTACGGGCATTTTCTCTCTCGCACCCCATCGTCAGTGGCCTCTACCATACACATCACCTCTCTATGATGAAGCCAGGCAGACATAAATTACATCCGCCACCGAGGACCCCGCGACACACACACACACACACACACCCCACACACAAACACACACACACACACACGCACGCACCCACCCACACACCCACACACACTAAGACTCCATCTCTCTCTCTCTCACACACCCACACACACATACACACAAACACACACACACACACACTAAGACTCCATCTCACACAGACATGCTCTAGGCGGAGCATTTGTTCCTACCACCCTTCATCCGACCTTACCCATATGTTAAACAATCACCTTAATTTACTTGTATAACATGGAAAAATTCTACTTTACTTTAGTAGTTAGCAAACTTATCATCTGTACCCTTATAAAAAACCGAGTTGGCGATGATGGTGTGCCTGCCATCTCGTAATATAGACCGCCTGATCTATATCTGATGGATAGAAAGCAAACTATGATAATTTTACAAAATATACCCGCACCTATCTCCACATCCTTACCTCCCACAACCTCATTGTTGAGCAATTAAAAAAGAAAGTCTCTGGAACAATCTAGCATGGTGGCCGCTGCCGCCTGCCGGCGTCATCCATCCCCATGCCTCCGCCCATTACAAAAACCAGTCACCACCATGCTCCACTCCTCCTCACCTTATCTCTCATCTTTCATTTCTTCGATGACATTCTCGAGATACCAGTTTTCCGATAAAATTCTCGAAATATCATTAGTTTTTACACATGGGATTACTCCTGCATGGGTAAATCACAACAGGTGTTTCGTAAAAAATGCATATTGATGTTCCGTACAATGCACGAGCATCTTGCTTGTAATTATATAACGCAAATCACGAGCAGGAAGTGGCATTTTTTAGACAACCACATTAACATGGCCACGTAAATCACTAGCTAAAGTAAATACCATTATACTTATATCCCGATGCAAAAGGATGAGTACATGTTCGAAGAGTAGAGTCGCACACACGCACTCTGTCTCTCAGAATCTCTCTCTCACACACATACAAACACACATACACCAGTTACGTGACGCCCACTTAAGCAGACACGTATGTTACAATTTGTGCACCCGCGGGTACACATGATGTTGTGCATTTATTTAAGCCCGACGGCGAACCCAAACAGTAGCTGCATTCATTACCCTCCCGCCACCTCTTCTCTGGTCACCGTCGCCCGGTAGCCATGGCCCTGCTGAAGGTAACAACATATGCCATACTCCCACCGGAGCGGCGCTTTAATCTGGAAATTTTAGTGGTCATGCATGCATCTCTTTGTGCTAGCACTCATATATAAGGGTTGACCGGTCACTTCCCGCGGACGTGCACGGGCGGTGGAAGAGGAAGGAGAAGGGAAGCGGGCTGTGGAGTAATGTTTTTTACCACAATTTCTTAGGAAACTGAGTGCAATAATTGAGTAGCTTTGCAAACTACCAGTACTACACCTAAAACGGTTCAAAACCTATACTCCCTTGCCAGCGCGCCTCGGTCAGCATCGCCCTGGAGCGTTAGTGCCACATTAATGCCGGGCCAGAGCGGAGGCAACCTCCCACTGGCGCCGGCTTTGAAGCGCCGCGACAGCCGAGAGAACGCCGCTTCCCAGTACACACGACTGCTCCGCGTCGAGGCTGACCATAGGCCCTGTTTGGATCCATGGGTTAGAGTTAATTTGAGCTAGTTGGGGCTCAAATAGCCCTAAAGTATCCAAGCATGAGGGTTTAAATTGGAGAAAGTTGCACCGAACCCACCAAAAACAAACTATCCCACCCAAGAGGTGCTAACTGGAGATAGTTCTCATTGGGACCACTGAAAGATCACTTTTCTCTCTCCATCAAGTGCATTTATTGTCAATCTAACACTGTCACCCAAACACCTCTTTTGCTACAGTTAGTTTAGGGTTAGTCATGAGTTAGTCTAACCTCTAGCTACGTTAGAGTATCCAAACAGGAGCAGTATAGGACATGCAAGTTGCTCAAAGCATACAGTCAAATTCGTACGTGAAAGGATTTTTTCTTTTTGAAAACGGAATGTGAAAGAATTTTTTTTAGAATCCTCTAGGCATGTCGCTAACATGTGATGAGTTAACCGACCTCAATAGATGGCAAAAACGCCAGCCCGCCGCACTTTGAGAGAGACGAGGAGGGAGAAGTGATACAGACTGCTGGATTACTAGAGATAGGTGTCGCACGAAAGCCAAGAAATATGGTGATAGCGTGGGTTAGCCATGTAGTAGTATGATGTAACTACACTGTGCTGTCGTGTTTCGTACTCTTCCAGTCCACTGTGGAGATGATTGGCTGATTTTATATCGCTGAATAATATAAAATATTATGAGTGCAGATGCTCCACCACGAGGTTCCTTGCTCCTTCTCGGTCATCGGGAATCTATGTTCTTCCACTCTATTTTTTACGTGAGCTTTGTTCATCCTTTTGCCAACATGTGAGACATCTAGCATCAAGGTGCACGTGTCATGCAAGGATCGTTCCATCTATATGAAGAACACGTGGGACTGGAACTACGAGACGGACATGTACCCAAGAGTGGACGTGCGAACCTGTGTAATGTAGCGTAGTAAGTGAAGTAGAAAGGTACAAATAGTATGAACATGCATGGCATATAGGCATTTGTCTCTTACTACCACTAAATGTTGTACGTGCAATGCCCGGTGATGTTATGGAGTATGTGACTCAATACTCTACTAGTACTATATTAATTGGAGGCACATATTAGGTTTTATATTTGTTTATGTGTATGCCCCGAGACCTTCCAACTAGACGTGTCTTTCTCTCCGGGTTGCACTTTGTATCGTTCATACCACTAGTACAGTAGTACTACTACGTGTGGTCTCCGACCCAGAAGTGGAGACGCTCTACCACGCTGTTCATGTCCTACTCCTTTCGCTGACGTGTGGGACATCCAGCACGTGTCATGTGTTTGGTACTCCTTTGTCGTAAGAGTTTAAACGCTAGCAGTCATCAGAAATAAAAAATAAATATAAATCAATAGTGATACTATACCACGCGGTTTCCTTGCTCCTCAATATCGGAAAGAATACTTCTGCTCGCCGACATGTGGGACGTCGACCATCCTGGTCCACTTGCCATGCCCGCAGAAGTCCAAGGGACAGTCACCCCGGTCGTCGTGCCGCAGTAATTACTAATGAGCCGTCAAATCACAGGCCCAACCTTACCCACTGTGAAGTTGCTCGGACGAAGGAACCATCATGACTTCATTGAATTCCACTTCTTGAAGAAAACTACTGTACCAGCAGTACTGCTAGCTAAAGTAGTTACTCCAGCAGAGGCCTCCTTTGGTTCATAGGATAGGAATTTTATAGGAATATGAAAATCATATGAAGTGAGATGACATGCATCTCAATTCCTATAGAGAAAGAGATACCATTTGATGCATAGGATAGGAATGTTTCCATTGAGTCTAGGCTGATGTGCTGGTAATTTGCTCTAAAAACTACATTAGTAACTAGTAGTACTGGTACATGCTCGTAATTAATTAAACAAACGTACGGGCAACACAGACACATACACTAACTACTATTCCCTCCGTTCCACAATACATGCCTTCCATTTGTCAAAATATAGATGTACCTAGACATGCTTTAGTATATAGATACATTCGTTTTTGGACAATTGGAAGTCAAGTATTTTGGAATGGAGGGAGTAGTACTACTACTTCTCACATGCTGGACAGACACTATCATTCTCCTTCCCGGCATTGTCGGCGACACCCCACCATTCATGGATCTCTGCCAACCTCTCCGCAGCAGCGCGTGCGTCCTCTTCTTTCTTGCGGTGTTGGGCCTCTCTTTTCTTCACTGCTTTCTGACTTTTCCGCTCCCTCTGTGCGGCTTTGGACGCCTCTTGCTCAACCGCCCATTCGGCCTTGGCAGCTTCAAATTCCGCCCACATAGGTGTGAGGTCATGAGTGCCAACGCTTCCCTACCATTCTGTGTTCCATCGTGGGCGGTGAGGAACTTGGCGCAGCGGGATGCCATCGCTTCCTTACCGGTTAGTGTGTGGCGCGGCGGCACGAACGACGCTTGGTGACATCTCTAGTGGTCGTCGAAGGCTAGCTGGCGACAAGAGCGGTTGCATGGACGCCTGGTTGTCAATACGTGCCGCATACGCTTCAAAGGCTCGTCTGTTGGAAATAAGCCCTAGAATAAAAAGGTTATTATTATATTTCCTTGTTCATGATAATTGTCTATTGTTCATGCTAAAATTGTGTTATCCGGAAATCATAATACATGTGTGAATACATAGATCACAACATGTCCTTAGTGAGCCTCTAGTTGACTAGCTCATTGATCAATAGATGGTTACGGTTTCCTCACCATGGACATAGGATGTCGTTGATAACAGAATCACATCACTAGGAGAATGATGTGATGGACTAGACCCAATCCTAAGCATAGCACAAGATCGTGTAGTTCGTATGCTAAAGCTTTTCTAATATCAAGTATCATTTCCTTAGACCATGAGATTGTGCAACTCCCGGATGCCGTAGGAATACTTTGGGTGTGCCAAACGTCACAACGTAACTGGGTGGCTATAAAGGCACACTACGGGTATCTCCGAAAGTGTTTATTGAGTTGGCACGAATCGAGACTGTGATTTGTCACTCCATGTCACGGAGAGGTATCTCTGGGCCCACTCGGTAATACATCATCATAATGAGCTCAATGTGATCAAGGAGTTCATCACGAGATGATGTGTTACGGAACGAGTAAAGAGACTTGCTGGTAATGAGATTGGACAAGGTATAGGGATACCGACGATCGAATCTCGGGCAAGTATCGTATCGGTAGACAAAGGGAATTGTATACGGGACTGATTGAATCCCCGACATCGTGGTTCATTTGATGATATCATCGTGGAACATGTGGGAACCAACATGGGTATCTAGATCCCACTGTTGGTTACTGGCCGGAGAGATGTCTCGGTCATGTCTGCATGATTCCCGAACCCGTAGGGTCTACACACTTCAGGCTCGGTGACGTTAGAGTTGTTATGGGAAATAGTATGCAGTTACCGAATGTTGTTCGGAGTCCCGGATGAGATCCCGAATGTCACGAGGAGTTCTGGAATGGTCCGGAGGTGAAGATTTATATATGGGAAGTGATCATACGGTCACCATAGGTGTTCGGGGGTTTATCGGTATTGTACCGGGACCACCGAAGGGGTACCGGGGGTCCACCGGGAGGGTCCAACTGCCCCGGAGGGCCCTATGGGCTGTATGTGGAAGGGAACCAGCCCCTAAGTGGGCTGGGATCCATCCCCCCCAAGGTCCCATGCGCCTAGGATTGGGGGGAACCCTAAAGGGGGGGCGCCCCCTTGGCTTGGGGGGCAAGCCCCATCCCCTTGCCCCCCCCTCTAGATCTCATCTAGAGGGGCCGGCCCCTTTCCCCTTCGCCCTATAAATAGAGGGGTGGAGGGAGGGCAGAAACACCACATCCAAGGCGCAGCCCTCCCCTTGTACAACACCCCTCCTCCTCCGTTGAGCTTGGCGAAGCCCTGCCAGAGAACTGCAAGCTCCACCACCACGCCGTCGTGCTGCCTGAGCTCTTACCCAACTTCTCCTTCCCCCTTGCTGGATCAAGAAGGAGGAGACGTCCCCGGGCTGTACGTGTGTTGAATGCGAAGGCGCGATTGTTCGGCGCTTAGATTGGAATCAATCGCGATCTGAATCGCTGCGAGTACGACTACTTCATGTGCGTTCTTGTAACGCTTCCGCATCGCGATCTTCAAGGTTATGAAGATTCACTCCTCTCTCTCTCCCATTTCTAGTCTCTCCATAGATTGATCTTGGTGATGCATAGAAAATTGTAATTTCTGCAACGATCCCCAATAGTGTAATTTCTGCAATGATCCCTAATTTCTATGCACGAGTAGAACAAAAGTTGTGGTGGGCGTCGATTTTGACAATTTACTTGTCGTTACTAGTCTCATCTTTATTCGGCGGCATCATGGGATGAAGTGGCCCGGAGCGACCTTACACGTACGCTTACGTGAGACAGGTTCCACCAACTGACATGCACTAGTTGCATAAGGTGGCTAGCGGGTGTATGTCTCTCCCACTTTAGTCGGATCGGATTCGATGAAAAGGGTCCTTATGAAGGGTAAATAGAAATTGGCGTATCACGTTGTGGTTTTGGCGTAGGTAAGAAACATTCTTGCTAGAAACCTATAGCAACCACGTAAAAACTTGAAACGACAATTAGAGGACATCTAACTTGTTCTTGCAGCATATGCCGTGTGATGTGATATGGCCAAAAGGCTGTGATGAATGATATCTGTGATGTATGAGATTGATCATGTCCTTGTAATAGGAATCACGACTTGCATGTCGATGAGTATGACAGACGACAGGAGCCATAGGAGTTGTCTTAATTTATTGTGTGACCTGTTTGTCACTGAAAACGCCATGTAATTACTTTACTTTATTGCTAACCGTTAGCCATAGTAGTAGAAGTAATAGTTGGCGAGACAACTTCATGAAGACACGATGATGGAGATCATGATGATGGAGATCATGGTGTCATGCCGGTGAAAATGATGATCATGGTGCCCCGAAGATGGAGATCAAAAGGAGCAAAATGATATTGGCCATATCATGTCACTATTTGATTGCATGTGATGTTTATCATCTTTTTACATCTTATTTGCTTAGAACGACGGTCGCTTAAATAAGATGATCCCTCGCAATAATTTCTAGAAAGTGTTCCCCCTAACTGTGCACCGTTGCTAAGGTCCATTGTTCCGAAGCACCATGTGATGATCGGGTGTGATAGGTTCCAACGTTCGCATACAACGGGTGTAAGCCAGATTTACGCATGCAATACACTTAGGTTTACTTGACAATCCTAGCATGTATAGACATGGCCTCGGAACACGGAAGACCGAAAGGTTGAACATGAGTCGTATAGAAGATACGATCAACATGAAGATGTTCACCGATGATGACTAGTTCGTCTCACGTGATGATCGGACACGACCAAGTTGACTCGGATCATGTATCACTTAGATGACTAGAGGGATGTCTATCTGAGTGGGAGTTCATTAAATAATTTGATTAGATGAAATTAATTATCACGAACATAGCCTAAAAATCTTTGCAATATGTCTTGTAGATCAAATGGCCCACGCTAATGTTGCCCTCAACTTCAACGCGTTCCTAGAGAAAACCAAGCTGAAAGATGATGGTAGCAATTACACAGACTGGGTCCATAACCTGAGGATTATCCTCATAGCTGCCAAGAAAGCATATGTCCTTGAAGCATCGCTAGGTGAAGCACCCATTTTCCCAGCAACTCAAGACGTTATGAACGCCTGGCAGTCGCGTAGTGATGATTACTCCCTGGTTCAGTGCGGCATGCTTTACAACTTAGAACAGGGGTTCCAAAAGCGTTTTGAGAAAAACAGAGCATATGAGATGTTCCAAGAGCTGAAAATGGTTTTCCAAGCTCATGCCCGGGTCGAGAGATATGAAGTCTCCGACAAGTTCTATAGTTGTAAGATGGAGGAGAATAGTTCTGTCAGCGAGCACACACTCAAAATGTCTGGGTTGCACAACCGCTTGTCTCAACTGGGAGTTAATCTTCCGGATGACGCGGTCGTTGACAGAATCCTTCAGTCGCTCCCACCTAGCTACAAGATCTTTGTGATGAATTTCAATATGCAGGGGATGGAGAAAGCCATTCCTGAGGTATATTCAATGCTGACATCGGCGGAGGTGGAGATAAAAAGGAACATCAAGTTTTTATGGTCAATAAAACAACTAGTTTCAAGAAAGGCAAGGGTAAGAAGAACTTCAAGAAGGACGGTAAGGGAGTTGCCGTGCCCGGTGTCGTGGATCTAAGACTGACAGTAGAATAGGGGGTAAGTATGAGGAGGCAAGATCCTAGTTAAGGTGGAGTTTTATGCACGAGTTTTATGAGTTCAGGCCCTTCTCGGAGGAAGTAAAAGCCCTATGTCTCGGTGCCCTGAGGCGGTCGACCGGATTATATGAGTGTGTGTTTACAAAAGTGCGAACCCTTGTCCCAGAGGAGGTGGTGGCTTATATAGAGTGCGCCAGGACCCCAGCTCCCCTTCGTTACACAGGGTTCAATGTTCATAAAGGAGGGGCGTTACTGGTAACGTCTGTAGTAAAGTGTTATAGATGCCCATAAAGCTATGGTTTAAGTCTTGGCCGTAGCAGAGTGGAGAGTTTCTCATCTTCTGGTGGTCGAGTGTCTTCAAGGTGGTCGAGTGAGCACATCTTCATGGTCGAGTGAATGTTGGTTTCTCTTCGACAACTTCTGATTCTTTGCAGAGATGTCCTTGGGGAGGGTATGTCGGACAGGTCCATGACCCTACCCTAGGTTCATAGCTTCATCATTAGCCCCCGAATGGATCAGGGTTTGAGTGGGGAAGGAGTTTGGAACACTTCCGACCCATTCTTTGTGTTACAAGTGTATCCTGTTCTCAAACAACGAGTTGAGGTGACGACGTCGACTCCTTTCTCAGTCGCCGTGATCCATTCTTGGTTTTTGTCGAGTGAATTTTCACGGTAGAATTCCGAATGATGATGCAGAGGATGTTTGTCTTCAGTCTGACAGGTTGTTCTGCTCTCCATGGATCTCGCGGGATTCAAATCTTAGGAAGCGCGCCAGATGGACGGAAACGAGGTTATCGGGATGGATTAGGCAAGTCTCCTCGATCCCCGCGCCACCTTTTTCGCCATGTATTGCGCGCGCGACTATTGCGGGATTTGTTTAGATCGCTTGGTTCCACCCGTTAGTCACTTGGATAACGACCTTATAAAAGGCCTCGGACCAGGCCTCTGCCCCGTGTGCTCCCATTCTCTCCTCCTCTCTCAATCTCTCCGCCACGCTCGCTTCCGCCCTCATCGCCGGACCTTTACTCGAGCTTGACCCGCCACCATGGGGAAGGAGAGGATGGTGGCGCTGGAACGCGCGAAGAAGGCGACAGCGAAGGCGAAGGGCAAGCGGACCAGCCAGGGCGGATCCACGTCGAGATTCGGCCTGCCGGCGGGCTGGATCCAGGGCGACTGGATCCGCTCGACGATCACCCAGGATGACCTCGACGACCTGGTGGAGGTGGGACTGATCCCCCACAAGTCAGCACTGCTCCCGGGGGATGAAACCGAGCCGCAGCCGAGGTAGGGTGAGTGTGTTCTCCTCGCCACTCACATAGATCGCAGATTCTCACTGCCCCCCATCCTTTCTTCCGGGGTTTTTTGAACTTCTTTGGCCTCAACTCCACCATTTCACCCCAAACACTATAGTATATCTGGCCGCTTTTGTGTCGCTGTGCGAAAACTTCGTGGGTTGTCGACCGCACTAGGGCCTTTTCAAACACATCTTCACCTGTCGATCCTAGTCGGTCAAAAAGGCCAAGTCCAGTGACGAGAGGACACAAGTGATCCAAATGTGCGGGGGTCTGGGGATCCAGATGAGGAGCAAGAGTACTTTCCCAGCCATGATTCTTCCCGACTCGGTCTGGGGCTGGCAGTCGACTTGGTTCTACTGCAAGGATCAGCCGACCCCCGGGCAGTCGACTGGACTTCCTCCTTTTTCTTTGGCTCGAGTGGAGAAGCCCGCCCCCTGAAGGTAGTTCCAGAAGAGAAGGCGCAGGTCAAGGTGCTGGTCGAGCGGGTCGTCCAGCTTGTCCTCGATGGGGTGACCGGGATGGACCTGCTAGAGGTCTTTCTCGGTCGACGCATCCAACCTCTTTAGGCGCGCGATCATCCGATGTGGATGTATTCTGGGCTCGAGGATTCCACTTGGATGGACGTCAGCGAGGACACCTTGGAGAAGTGGTTGATGGGGATCACCAGCAACAAAGACAACCCTCGGGGGTCTAGGAAGGTGATTCCATTCGATAACTCGCACTAGCCGGAGTAGGTATAATTATGTCTTATTGAGTATCTTTTCGATTCACCGAGTGACATCTTGTTTATGGTCGATTGAATTTCCTTTGATCATTGTCCTTTCATGCCCTCATTGACATGTACTCAATGCCCAACGGAGTGCAGGACCAAGAGACTGTGGAAGAAGGGAGCGGTGGCGAGAGCGGCGAGGAACATTCGGGGGCCTAGGAAGACGAGGAGAGCGACGAATCGACTGGTGACGAAGAAGTCGACTCGCCTCCTCGCAGGGAGAGGAGATCCAAACAAGCCCACGACCCGGCGAGTGCTCCGGACTTAGTGGACGCGCCGACTGGTCAGACTTTGAAGCCTCCTAGGACGTCTTCCCCAAAGCCGGCTGAAAAGGCTCCAAAGCAGTCCAAAGTTGCGCCGCCTCCAGCGCCGAAAGTGCTGAAAGCCACCTCTTCCAAACTACCAAAAGCTTTGCCCAGGATCAAAGTGACCGTTCCTACTATCTCCGGGTAACCATCTGACTTGCCTTTTTCGTCGAGTCGATTAACCAGACGTAACCAATTGAATACGGGTCTTTGCAGTGCTGCTACTTCAGGAACCTCTTCTTTTCAGTACTGAGATGAGGAAATGGAAGATGCTGTAACCTCCAACCCAGGTATAAACTCTTGTGATCTTGTTCTGGATTCTTTGGTCGACTGCGTTCGTGTGGTTCACTTGGGGTCGAATGATCTGCCTTGCAGCTCCACCCAACATCATTGATCTTCCAGATGACAATGAAGATGTGGCTCCTAAGCCCAGGAAGAGCAAGAAGGTAGCAGCTGGCAGGGTGGCTCGGCAAGAACCAACTCCAACACCTCTCGTCCATCAAGCTGAAGAAGCGGGCAGGGCCTCTGTGACGTTTGCTGCACCCTTGTCGAGTGGGCCTCCTCCACACCACAGAGCTCCAAGCCACCACACCTGGGTCGTCTGCACACTTTTTCACCAGCTACCCCATCTCGGACAACCAGTCGGAAGCGGCTGCGGAAGCCATTCGACATGCTGACATGATGATGGAGCAGGTGAAGACGGTGCACGAGAACAGCCAGGCTGCCTACGACGCCAGTGCCGCCCTTCAGGCCAATGTCCAGGTGAGTAAACTTTCTGACTGTTTTTGTTCTCGAAAAATCTTCTTCTGCACGATCTCGTGTTGTTTGCGTCGAATTAGAGCACCCACTTGGTGTTTTGTTGTTTTTGGTAGTTTCGCTCTTCCACTCGGTCTGGGCGAGTGGGATCAGAACCGGTGGGGGCATGCTAAGTGCACCCACTGGGTGTAGTCCCCGAGACCACGGTCGACTGCTGGCAGTCGACTAGGGTCTGAGCTCTTCGTTCTTTTCTTTCTACTCCTTACACTCAACTCCGGCGGGCCGATCGATAAGATCCGAACCGGTGGGGGCACGCCAAGTGCACCCACTGGGTCTGGTCCCCGAGACCGTGGTCGACTACTGGCAGTCGACTGGGGTCTTAACAGCTTGTTGCCCCCCCTTTTTTTAACCTGGACCGGGCGGACCGGACGAGTTGAATCTTAGTCAGCGGGGGCACGCCAAGTGCACCCGCTGGGTGTAGCCCCTGAGACCGCAGTCGACTGTGTGCAGTCGGCTAGGCTCTAAATGGACTTCTTTAGGTTTTATTCACTCAGAAGTGAACTACCTTTGATCCTATCGATTGATCTGTCTTTTGCCTTCTGTAGAAGTCTTGTACTCTTATTTCCAAGTTTGGTGAACTCGAGGAGAAGCAGAGGCAACTCAACTTAGACTTGGAATTGGCTCAACAAAACGTGAAAAAAATCTCAAGACGAGGCCGCTAGTATGGAAGGTAACTGATTGTCGACTGACTCTCAATATATCTCTTTGATCTCTGCTTTGACTCGATTGCTTCTTTTGCAGAGAAAATGAAGTTGGCTTTGGAGAACAAAGACTCGGACCTCGCCGCCACACAGAAAGCAGCCCAAGACAAAACCGCTCTCGCAGACAAGAAGCTTGCTTCAATCAGAACACTTGAAGGAGAAGTGAACAAACTGAAATCTTGTCTTAATGAAGCTAACCACGAAGTGACCAGTCTGAAGAAGGACAAGGTCATCCTGAATGAAAAGTTGGAGTCTGCAATCCGCAAGAGGAATGACACAGAAGCTTATCTAAGGACTCTCGCCAAGAAGCTTTATCTCGCGCTGGAAGGTATTTCCCTTAATCCGACTGTGTTGATGCTTGCGATCGGATCTTGCTCGGTCGATTGACTAACTTTTGGCTGCAGAACTCTGCCAAGACTTCGATGAAGAAACTGGAAGGGTCAAGACGGGTCTGGACCCTATCGCTTCCCCAGTCTACGACGAAACTGCGTTGAACATGCTCCGACTAGAGTCCTGTATCGCCAGCGCCACAAGCTACCTTGCACGCCTAAAGGAGGTTGTCTCTCGAATCGACTCATCGCTTTGGCCGGGGGCGACGCTTCAGAATGACCTGGAATCCTTAATGACTCGACTAAACGAGATCCCTGACCGAGTGCAATAATGGAAGAAATCCTCTGCCTGGTACGGTGCTGACGTTGCGCTGTCCTTGGTGCGAGTCCATTGCAAGGAGTCTCATGAAGATAAGCTGGCTGTGATCAAAGTCGCTAACACCAAAAAGCACGACTTCCAGTCCTTCATGGAGACTTTCATCGCTGCCTCCACTCGGATTGCTGATGGGATCGACCTGGACTCATTTGTGGAGCCTGCCAGCCCTCCTCCGGCCGAGTCAATAGACTCATGAAACCTGAATATGCTTTAAATTTGCCTCGGAATGCCGAGTGATTGCTGTAACCATTGAACTCCTTCGGGCTTGATGCCCGAGTACTTTTGATTTGCTGCTCGGAATCTTTAGGATTTATCTAAATTATATTTATTTCCAAATGTGCTTGTGTTTGTCCTCGAATGGACTTTACTCACTGCTTTGAATAGTCTTTGCGCTGGAGACGCAATAGCTCCGAAGGAGAAGGTTGCAGTCGACCTGCACCTCGTCGTCCTTGTGGATAGGGATGGACCGGACGTTGTATTTGTGCCACAGCTCCGAAGGAGAAGGTTGCAGTCGACCTGCACCTCGTCGTCCTTGCGGGTAGGGATGGACCGGACGTTGTACTTGTGCCGCAGCTCCGAAGGAGAAGGTTGCAGTCGACCTGCACCTCATCATCCTTGCGGATAGGGATGGACCGGATGTTCTATTTGTGTCGCAGCTCTCGAAGGAGAAGATTGCAGTCGACCTGTACCCCCTCGTCCTTGCGGGTAGGGATGGACCGGACGTTGTACTTGTGCCGCAGCTCCAAAGGAGAAGGTTGCAGTCGACCTGCACCTCGTCATCCTTGCGGTTACGGATATGTTTCAAACTTAGGCGAGTACTGGACCGCAACTAAGTCTCCTAGTGAGAGAACTTAGGCGAGTGCTGGACTGCAGCTAACCCCCCGAGTGGGAGGGTTGCTCTCCACTCCGTAGGATTTTTTCAAACTTAGGCGAGTACTGGACTGCAGCTAAGTCTCCTAGTGGGAGAACTTAGGCGAGTGCTGGACTGCAGCTAAGCCCCCAAGTGGGAGGGTTGCTCTCCACTCGATAGGATTTTTTCAAACTTAGGCGAGTGATGGACTACAACTAAGCCTCCTAGTGAGAGAACTTAGGCGAGTGCTAGACTACAGCTAAGCCCTCGAGTGGGAGGGTTGCTCTCCACTCG